>NC_084471.1:1517500-1652500 GCF_027409185.1 Cynocephalus volans | reverse complement strand
TGCATTCCTGTGGCTTTGTCTCCTTGACATTTCAGGTTTTCCTCGAAGTCACCTCAAGATCAGCCAGCAGGGGGGCATGGATCAATAAATGGAGAATAGGCAGGAGCAGGCTTCACAGGTCACAAATGGCACCACAGATGGAGTCCCCAGGGGCCTCTAGCCATGTGGGACCAGACGGCAACAGGAGCAGATGATTTGTGCAGCTTAACTGTCCGGTTCTTACCCATGGACTCTCACGATGTTCTGTCTCATCTAATTATGATTGGAAGCAGACAGAAAAATAAAGAGGGACTACCTCACTTTGTGGCCAGAGAGATCTGGCTTTGAATGTCGGCTCCACTGTGTACAAGTTTGAGGAGTTTTGTCTTTTCCTATATTCATGCAGTTATTCCATGGATATTTATCGAGCATGTGCTACATGCCAGCCCAGCACCAGCCAGAGTATGTGATAGAAATGGCCCAGGCCTCATCGGCTTACAGCCCAGGGCTCAACCACACAGTCAATCACCATAAGTAAGTGTGTGATACAGAACACAATGAGGGCAGCAGGAATGCAGGACAGTGGACTTGAGCCCTGTCAGCGTATAACGGAAAACCTGGTATCTGACAGATCGATAAATGCTAAGAAGGTGAAGAAGAGACAGGGAGAGGGGAGGGGGCAGGCGAGGCTGGAGAGGACAGCAGGACCTGCTGGGCAGGTTAAGCAGAACAGAGCGGAGGAGGGGAGTCGGTGGATAAGAGGAAAAAATGAATTCAGGTCAGAGTTTATTTTTACAACGTTCATGCTACCTGCAGTGGGAAGACTGGATTGAAAGGAGCTCATGTGGACCCACACAGGCAGGTTAGCAGGCCATCCCACCTGTCCAGATCAGAGCTTACAGTGGACTGGAGCAGGGTCATGTGGCAAAGACGTAGGGAAAGATTACTGGAGAAATCCAGGAGGAAAGATTGACAGAACCTGGCTATGGGGAGGGAGATGAAGGGGCTGCGAACAGCCCCAGGGTCCCTGGAGTTCCTACGCGGGTGGGTGGTGGGGACTTTTGCCATGTTTTTGATTGAAGATCATGAGGCTGTATTTAGATATGTTCAGCTTGAGATCTTCTGGAACACCTGAGCTAAAATCAATAAATCTGGTCTTCAGAGAAGACACCTGGACTGGAGGTGTGTGGGAATCGATTCTGTGCAGGGCTAGTTGGAACCACAGAAGGTGAGGTCTGAAGAGTGAGGTTGCCCCAGGTCTGGGCATTGAAGGACAGACTCTACCTTGAATGGATGGACAGAGGCAGGAGCAGGGGCCTGCAGATGAGCTCGAGGAGTGGCCAGGGAGGAGAAGGGAAACGACAAAGACGGCTGGGGAGCCCAGGAAGCCCAAGAAGGAAGCAGTAAATCCCAGCGTGAGTGAAAGACCAGGGCCCAAACGGCCAGTGGATTCTGTTACGTGGCAGGATCGGCGATCAGGATATGCCCATACCTTTGTGGTTAGAGTTGTGTGTGTGTGAAAGAGAGAGAGAGAAGAGGAGGAAGAATTAGCTGAAGGGAAATGAGATGGTGGCTGTCTATGATTTGGTTTCCATTTCTGTCTGCTCTGTTTCCATTAAGCTGAAGACGCTGGATACGTACAAAAGCCAGTGGGAAGGACCTAGTCGAAGCCTTCGCTCTCAGACAAACTATTTACTTACATTTAGTCTCAAATTCCATATGGGTAAAATTGAAAAACTGATACTTAACTCAAGGAGTGTCACTGGAAATTAAGTGACACCTAAATATCATCCACAAATCTTACTAGCGGACATTCACCTAATAGCGGCAATTATCACTGACCATTATTAGTATTTACCACCCACCAGATCGCAAACAACACAAGAGCAGGTCACGGCTCACAGTTAGTTTTATTCATTTAAATTTTTATTTATCATGTAGTAAAGTGGACTGTTTTGCTGTGCAGTTTAATGAGTTTTAGCATGTGACCACCACGGAATCAGAACATGGAACAAGCCGGTCACTCCGAAAGTCCCCTTGTGTTCTGTTACAGTCCCACCCCCACTTCTGACCCCCGGCGGTCACCGTTGAGCTCTGCGTCACTCCAGCTCTGTCTTGTTCAGAACACCACACAAATGGAATCTCACACTCTGTGCAGCCACATGGGGCCTCTTCCACTTGCCACGACGTCTCTGGATGCGTCCAGGTCACCTGTGTAGGTTAATCGTGCATCGCTTCTCACTGCTCAGCAGTCCTCCACTCCGTGGACGGCCCAGAGTCTGTTTACAGTCACCTTTTCAAGGCCACTTAGTTTGTTTGCTACCATATATCTCTTTGGTGACTTGCTTGCTTCCAGTTTTGAACAATTATGAACAGATCTTCCATAAACGTTTTTGTACGGATCTTCACATGACATGACTTTTCTATTCACTTGGGTAAATACCTAGGAGTGACACCTCTACCAGCAGTGCGTGAGGGCTTCAGCGGCTCTGCGTCCTCGTCAGCACTCAGCACAGCCAGTGCTTTTCATTTTAGCCTCTCTGGTAAGCGTGCAGTAGCATCTCAACAGGGTTTAACTCACAATCCTCAAATCAGACACTAATGATGTCAGAGAACATACTTTGTTTAACTTTGATTCTTTTAAATCTGTTAGGTTTGTCTTCTGACTCGGGGTGTCATCTATCTTGGAGAACATTTCGTGTGCATGTGACGATCGTGAGTGATCTGCTGATGTGGGACAGATCACAAAAATCACATAATGAAAAATTACTAGAAGGCAAGAGAAGAGGCAAGAACATGGAATGGAAAGCCAGGAGAAAAATATATAATGAAAGAAACTGAGCCAAGATGCCAAACCGTTCAAGCTTTATTAAAGAAAGAAAATCTCCTGGGCTGTGCTCAAAACGAAGGACAGCCCAGGGCTGCCCTGAAAATGGGGGACAGCCCCAACCATGGGTTTGCCAGAGTTTATATTAGCTTTGGGGCGTGAAATGTACCAGAGGAGGGACCATTAGGTTGATGTAACTGGGTGGAGAACTGCACGATGCAGACGTCAGAAAGTTGTTTCTAAGTCTGGAGGCTTCTGTAAAGGGAAGCAGGGAGGGGCTTGGTGTCGGAGTGGAAGACGAGGCTGGCAGCTGTCTCGCCGTGCTGGCGCTTATTGTGTGCACAAGGGTGCCGGCCACGTCCAAAATCCATCATACAATAGGAGCAAATTCATCGGTAATGCCTATATCAGAGTTAGCAAAAAGGTTTTAACACAATCATGATTGCACATGTTAGGAAAATAGAAAAAAAGAGAGACAAAATGGCTGAAAAATGGAAAATTTTAAGAGAGATTTGGAATCTATAATAAAAAATCAGATCGTCATACTAAATTTAAAAATACAATAGAAGAAATATTAAAAAGCAATATCTACAGATAGAAAAAAATAAAATAAATGAACCCAACAGGACACAGTTGGTGACATAAAAACAAAAAGAGTAATGATTGCCACTGACATTAATACACAGAAATTTAACTGTACATCCCACGGGAGACAATAAAAATTACCGCAGAAACAAAAACCTAAAACCATTTTTCACGATCGCATTATTGCTTGTGGTGTTAGAATGGCTAGGCTAAGACACCTCTGCTTGTGCTGTGGGGAGATCTTGTCACTGAGAAATGGGATTTGGGGCCTGAGTAAAAGGAAATACAAAGGTGCTATTTGTAAAATTAAAGACAACATAGCCCTAAATCTGAAAAATAATCGCCTCGGGAGCTCACGATGAATTTTTATATTTAAAAAGTGACTATTTATCAGCTCTGTCTCTTGAAATAGGTCTTGAACATCGGCCAGTACAACAGCAAGGAACACAGATTGTAGGATCCAAATATCACTTCCCATCAACAGGAGCCCCCATTTCATGAAGAAATAGCTGGTTGCGAGGCGGAGGCAGGGGAAATACGAGATAAGCCCACACATTTTCATACTGGAAAAGAAAGACGTAATCCATGACTAAAAATATCATGTCAAAGATCTCAAGTGTCAGTTATCATTAATAAGGATAGTAATTGCAATGTATTGGAACCCATTAAATGTGTTCACTTGCATGAATTCATAATGATGCTAAAAATAAAATCTAATTGGCTATCTCTGGAGAATACTAAGGAGCCAGGTTCTTAGGTTGAAAACGGTAAATAAAAGCAGAGATTCATGCATTTACTCTGCCTCCTTGTAAGAACTGCACTTGGGAGTAGCCAAGCAGTTGATGAGCAGAAGGTTCTCTTTATAGAAGTATTCTAGGTAGGAAACAAAAACAAAACACTTAAAGTAGAATATTGACATATTACCTGTTTAAAACTCATAACAAATTGACACATTTCAGCAATCATCATTAATGCTCTTATTATACCTAAAACACAGGCAACCGGACATGAGGTTATCTCCTGGTGGAAAGACGCACACCGACCTGTGACGTAGCCTTGCAAGGACATCACAGCTAAACCTTATCACCTCTCCATGTCTGACCCCAGCACCACAGGCAGAGGCCAGAGTAGCAGATGGCACCGTTCTGTCTGTGGGGAGCTGAGCAGAACAAGTAGTCCAGTTTCTTCAACATCAACAGTTTAAAAGTTGCATTTAAATAAAAGAGAGAGAGAGAGACAGAGAGAGAGAGAAGAGGAACCTATGGATTTCAAGATACCTACATGGTATGTCAATTATAATTCATGGGCCTCAGTTATATGATGATTTCGACAAATAAACTGGAAAGAGCTATAAGGCAGTCAGGGACACACAAGCCCTGACTTAATAGCTGATGATATTAGGAAATCACTATTAAATTTTAAAAGTAATAATAGCAAAGCTATGCTTTATAAAAAAAAGAATTTATGTTTTGGAGACCTATGTTGAAATATTTACTTACAAAGCAAATGATGTCTGAAATTTACTTCAGAAAAATTCAGGACAGAAGGAAATATGAGGGTTCTTCAAAACGTTTGTGGGAAAAGAGAATTAAAAGGTAACAGGAATCTTTCTACGCACTTTATGAAGTGCCCTTGCGGTGTGTGGACAGATGATACAGAATCGCCAATATTTGATCACTGAGGATGGGTTATGTGAATAGAGTTCAATATAGTTTTCTCTCTACTTTTGAATATATTTGAAATTTTTAATAATGGAAAACTAGAAAAAAAAGGATACAGCTTGCTTGCCAAGAAAAAACAGGGAAAGAGTGAACCCTGCCAGAGATGGCATTTTAGGCATGGGTTTGTTTTCATTGTTAACTGCGGGACCTGGAGTTAGCCAGCCATGAAACAGGGCCGGTCACCACACCCAGGAGCGGCACTGAAATGCCTGCCCTCAGCCACGCTCCTGCCAGGCATCCCTGAGGCCCGGTGCGGCCCTGGCTGGGGCTCATTGGGAAATGCCCACCCCTTTCCTCGAAGCCGTGTGGACACCGAGACGGGTAAGATCCTGGCAAACAGGCACACCCAATGTGTTGTACCCTAAATCAGCAGTCCTCCCCTGGGGGTGATGGTGCCCCCAGGGGACACGCGGCAATGGCTGGGGACACTTCTGATGGTCATGACTTGGGGGGCGTGACTTGTAAGTAACGGGTGGAGACCCGCAATGTGGCTCAACTTCCTGCAATGCACAGGACTGCCCCCACCACAGAGGATCATGTGGCCCAAATTATCAGTCGTGCTGAGAAACCCTGCCCTGAATCATGTGCCCAAGCATAGCATGGGATGTGGTGCATACAGCAGGCTCTGGATAGACTCAGAGTGGAGAAATAATGCAAGCTTGTCACTCAAGTCCCTGCAGAGAGTGGTTTGGTCTCAGATACCTCCTGGCCAGATAATCAATGAAGCGGCCAAAGGAGGTGACTATTTCAAACACCAGCTCAGGGACTCCTCAGATCTACCCTCCTCCTTTGTTTCCTTAATTTAAAAAATAAGTGATGCAATTAATCAAATACTAGTCACATACTCCTGAGGGCTCTCTGTGGGAAGGCAGCATGGTTCTACTTCACTCCCACGTCTGCTGAGCTGGGGGCGGCTCTGCTCTGGGTTTCACCAGCCATCCAGCTGCAGTCCCCCCAGCCTCAGTAACTCCAGGACGCTGCACTGAGACAGCTCTCGGGTCCTCTCCAGCTCTGTCATTATACCATGTGTGATTCTGTGCACAGAGCAAAACATTAAACTTTGCTCTCAAGGAATGTGGCATTTATCAAGAGGAGACCTTCACAGATGAAATTCTTGGAACACAAAACAGATCAGAAGTACAGACTGTGTGTCAGGCAGAACCGAGGGCAGCAGAGGATTTAACTGCAAGTATTTAATTATTATTTGGCCATTCTGACATTTCACAGATCATATGCCTTCACAATTACGTATAATTTCATTTTAGAGACATTTAGGAAGGGTGGATTGTGGATCAGTTAAACTGGAGACAAAGCGTCTTTGTCAACACAGATAAATGGTACATACTTACTTCTTCCCTGCGTGGCCTGCAACAATTGCATGTGCTGTCTCTGTCCCCTCCCTGCACAGGGGCAGCTGCTATGGTTTGAATGTTTGTGTTCCCAAAATTCATCTGCTGAAATCCTCACCCCAGGTGGAGTTGGGCGGGGGCGTCTTTGGGAGGTAACGAGGTCATGAGGGCAGAGTCATAATAAATGGGATCAGTGTCCTTATAAAAGAAGCCCAAAAAACCTGCTCACCCTTCCACCACAGGAGGACACAGTGAGAAGGCCCCGTCTATGCACCAGGAAGCCCTCACCAGACCCTGAATCTACCACACCTTGATCTGGGACTCCCCAGGCTCTAAAACTGTGAGAAGTAAATTTCTTCTATTTATAAGCCACCTAACTTATGGTGTTTTGTTACAGCAGCATGAACAGACTAAGACATTAGCCATCCCCTCTATAATTGCACATGCTGCACTAAAACCGACCTGTGATTTGTCTGACTGTAAAAAGAGTACAGAGGCAAGACTCTGTGCAACTTCTAAAGTTAAAAAAAAAGTCAGGCCACTTTAGCATTCCCCAGCAGCCTTTACAATCAATCCTACTTTGTACTCAGTGCATCAGAGATGCAGCTAGGGGTTGAAGATGTCTCCCGCCTTCTAATCCCTAAATCCATGCCGGATCAAACAGGCGCCAATAAACACAAGCGCTTTTGAGCCAGAGACTCAGAATAATTGCACTACTGCCCGGCCAGCCCAAATGTTCAGGGATCTGGGATAAATAAAAAAGAAATAGCTTGCAAAGTGATCTCTAGTGTTCCACTCCTGGGCTGTATTGAACCCTGCTATTTCATTTGCATGACTTAGCAAAAAGAAGTTTGCGTTGATATGTAAATAGTAATGCAAGTAGTTGACATTGGAAAACAAAAGTACGGAACACAGCCTGTTACATTTTATGGCCATTTGACTATATTCTTTGTTGCTGCCAGAAAGCACAACAGCAATTATACTGGACCTACGGTTTAAATAGCTCTGCCTCACACAAGTGTTTCAGGAATAACATTTAACAATGGAATTACGTTGTCATTTGCATATGGTGTTCTCGTTTGAAGGTATATTCTGAATTTATTGGGCATTTTTATTAGCCTTCAGCGGTTGAGTTCTGGAAATTTGGTATGCACATCTTGTACAGAGAAAACAAATCTTCAGCAGAGAAGACTCTGAGTGCATGAAGAGAAATGACACCCTCTGCTTCAGAAGGTGCTTTAGAAGGACAGCTCTGCATGCAAGAGTTTTACAGTATTATGGGAAATAGGGGTGTCCCTGCCACACTCATATCTGTGGGGGGTGTCCAGATGACCCCAGTACTTCTTATATTCAACATCTCCAAGACCCCATTGATCTGAGCTGCATGTAAGGCTCTGTGGAGCCAAGGATGGGAAAAAGCTTTGGGTATTGAAAGCATGTGTCCTTGACCCAACACCTTGAACCTGCTGTGTGGAAGGGAAATGGCAGACAAAGAGGCACCATCTCAATGTTCTCAGGAGTCCTGCTGCTCAGAGTGTGTAGCACAGACCAGCAGCAGCAGCAGCATCACGGAGCTTGTGGGAAATGCAGCATCTCAGGGCCCTCCCCTAACTCAGAGCTGCAGAGTCAGCATCTGCATTTTCTCAAGGTCCCCAGATGGTTGGTAACTATGCTAAAGTTTGAGAAGCACTGTCCTAGTCTAGAGATAATTGCAATACTACCAGGAGCAAGGAATACATTTACATGGAAACCAGTTACCCTTCGTACATACCTCGGTGCATCCACAAACACAATGTCTGATGACAGAATGCTTAGCCTTATGACATCTGACAAACTCTGACATTTTTCATTTCACTCCATTCTGTTCTCTTTCAAAACATGGGTCACAACCCTCTCAAATGATTTCATAACCTGCTAATTGATGATGACCCACAGTTTTACAAATTCTGCTTCAGAATTTCATTCTGGCAGAGTGAATATCTGGATCACCTCCTAAAGACAAAAAAAAAGAGTAAAATATTCTTTAAGTGTACTAAGTGCATTCATAAACTGACAAAAATAAAAAACCAAGCAATTCCTGAGCCAAAAAGTAAAACAAGACAAGAAAAAGAGTAGGGAGAACATGAAAGTTCACCTTGAAGTCACGTGTGGTGAACTTGAATTTCAATTGCCACGGCCTGTCAGAGGCAAGAAGCCAAATCCAGAATCTTTTCAAGATGGGGGGCATAATATGAGGACCCCCCCTTAATAAGACCATATTCTTAGCGTGTGGGTTAAATAGACATGACACCACCAGTCCCCACAAGACAGCACAGGGGAGAGTCTGTCTCTAAATTGATGTTAGGAGAGGAAATTTTTCCTGTAATTATTCTTAACAAAAAGACCTTTCTGACATGGGTTAACAACCCAAATGCACACTAATTGCCTGGTCCAAATAAAATGTTGATGAGGCTTTCATTTTAAAGAGGTCCTAGACTGCATTTCTATCCAAAGCCCAGAAGAGAGGAACACTGATACTCTCTGGAGGACACTACTTTCAGCTCAGGGCTGCCAGACGTTTCACAGAGGAAGTTGCAAGCAATGAACGATTCATGGTGAAAGAAATCACAAAGATGCAGAAAAAAGAATGAAAAGAAAACAGAAATGGATACAAGACCCAAACCAGTAATATGTTTCAGAAATAAAGACAGATCTGTGAAGGTGGACTAAGCAAGCAGATTTTTAAAAGAAGCAAATGTAACTGACGAAAGTGAAAAATATAATTGTTAAAATCAAAAATTCAGGCTCACTAAAAGACTGATACCTGAACATAGAATTGCAGAATGCTCCTTTTCCCCTACACCTGGCCACTACATCAATAAGGCTCCTGCATAATAACAGGGGATTGCAGCTAAGAGAACCATAGGTCTCAGGCCCTATTTAAGGAGGATTCTCTAGAGACACTCAAAGGCAACAAAGTTGACAAAAACAAAGGCACTAGAGGAAATATTGGCCTCAGACACCAACAACTACAGCAAATAGTAAATACAGCCTAAATCCTAGCCTGCTAAACACAAAACCTCACACTGAAGGTCTATTTGCCTCAGTTATTTTTACCTGGTACATTACGTCCAGCTTCCAACAAAATATTACCAGATATACTAAAAGTCAAAAAACACAGTTCGAAGAGATAGAGCCAGCATAAGAACTAGACTCAGATATGGCTGAGATTCTGGAATTATCACACGATGAATTTAAAATTAGTATAATTGGTAGGCTAAGGGTTGTGATGGAAAAAGTGCACAACATGCAAGAACAGAAGAGTGATGTAAGGAGAGAAATGGACACACTAACACAGAAGTAAAAGGAAATGCTGAAAATCAAACAACTGTGACAAAAATGAAGAGTGCTTTCGACACGTTCATCAGTGCAACAGACACAGCTGCAGAAAGAATCCATGGGCTTGGAGATATAACAATAGAAACTTTCCGAACTGAAAGACAATGAGAAAAAGAAGTTTTTTTAAAAAGAATAGAATATCCGAGAACTGTGAGATGATTGCAAAAGGTGTAATATACACATAGTGGGAATGCCAGAAAGAAAAGAGAGACAGAAACAGAAAAAAATATTTGAAGTAATATGACTGAAAACTTTTCAAAATTAATGACAGAGAGCAAACCACAGATCCAGGAATCTCCACACAGGAAGAACAACAAAAAATCTGCACCTACGCATATCACACCCAAAATGCACAAAATTAAAAACAAAGAGAAGCTCTTGAGAGAAGCTGGGATGGAGGACGCCTTATCTACAAAGGAGCCAGATGTGAGCTACATCAGACTTCTGTTCAGAAGCCACACAAGCAAGAACAGGGGAGAATGCTAAAATGTTGGGGGAAACCCAAACCCACTAACCCAGGAGTGTGTATTCAGCAAAACTCCTTCAAAAGTGAAGGAGAAATAAATACTTTTCAGACAAACAAAAATTGAGGGGATTTGTTGACAGTAAACCCGCCTTGCAGGAAATGTTCGAAGAATTCTTCAGAGCGAAGGAAAGTTATACAGGGTAAGAAACTTGGATCTACATAAAAAGCCTTAGAGAAGGAATAAATGAAGGTAAAATAAAATATTTTTTCATATTCTCAACTGACATAGCAGATAACAATTTTTTCAAAATAATAATAGCAACAATATAATTGGTGATCACAGCTTACAAATAAGTCAAAAGAATTACAGCAACATTAGAAGGGGTAAGAGGGGGGAATTGAGAATATTGTTATAAGGTATTTGCTTTACCTGTGAAGTAGTCAATGCTGTCTGAAAGTGGACTTGAATGATCTGTAAATGTATATTGCAGACTCTAATTTTTAAAATAGCATAATGGATATGCTAACAGAGAAGAGAAATTAGAATCAGATAAAATGCTCAATTAAAACCAGAGAAGGCAGAAAAAGAGCAGAAGAGGAAGGAAGGAAGGAAGGAAGGAAGGAAGGAAGGAAGGAAGGAAGGAAGGAAGGAAGGAAGGAAGGAAGGAAGGAAGGAAGGAAGAAAGCAACTCTAGAAAACAGTAATATACATTGTAGACATCAACTCGATGATATAAATAATCATTTTAAACATGAATGGTATAAAGACACCAAGTCAAAAAAATACATAGACTGTCAGAGTAGATGAAAAAAATAAAACAAGAATGAAAAAACAAAGGGAGACCTAACTATACTCATACGTCGTCTACAAGAAACCCACTTCATATAAAAACACAGACAGACTAAAAGCAAATGTATGGGGAAGGCATGCCATGCTACCACTAGCTGAAGGAAAAGCAGACTTCACAGCCAAGGAAACACGGAGAGGGGCATTCCGTAATGATTCCATAAGAAGCTGATTCTCCAGGGAGACTTAATGATCCCTAATTTCTATGCACCCAATAACAGAGCATCAAAATACACGAGGCAAACACGGACAGAACTGCAAGGAGAAGTAGAAAACCAGCCTCCGTTCTGATCTCAAACAGCACACAGAGACTATCTGAGAGGTGGCCAGACTCAAACATAAAACTGTAAAGATGTAAGACAAAACATGGCAGAATATTATCACGATTTAGAGATAAGATTTCTTACACAGGACATAGAAAGCAAAACCATGAAAGAAAACCTTGATAAATTGGAATTGTTAAAAAGAAGAATTTCTGCTCATCAAAAGACACTGTCAAGAAAATGAATGGGCAAGCAGAAAATGGGAGAAAACATTTGTAAAACGTGTCTGACAAAGGATAGATTAAGTTCACATACCTTTCCTTAATAAAAATGACAAATAACCTAATAAAAATGAGCAAAAGATTTTAACAGGCACTTGACACAAGAGGCTAAATAATGGCCAACAGACCCTTGAAAAAATCTTCCCAGTGATTAGTCATCAGGAAAATGCAAATTAAAACCACAGTGAGTTAGAATTACTGGAGTAGTTATGTATAAGGAGACTGACACTGTGAAATACTGGCAAAAAGATTGGAGCAACTAGAATTCTCACACATCACACATTGGAATGTAAAATGCCACATCCACCTTTGAAAAAGCTTTAGACATTTTTTTTTTAAGTTAAGTATATATTTTTTACCCAGCAGTTCCACTGCTAGGTATATATCCAAGAATAATAGGAATATGTGTCCACAAAGACTTGTCCACAAACATTCATAGCTGCTTCATTTACAATGTCTAATTGTCTGTCCAGAACAACTGTCCATCAACAGGAAAACCGATCATGGAGTGCGAAGTGTCGGCCGGGATGCAGAGTCACTGGACCCATCTGTATACCACCAGTGGGAGAACACTGGAACAACCACCTGTCCTTGTCAAATAAGGCGAATTCGAGCATGACTTACGTTCAGGCAACTGCAAGCCCAGGTTTAAGTACCAGCACATCTCTTGCCTATGCGTATCAGGAAATATATACCAGAAGTTTATAGGCACCCTGTCCATAATAGCATAAAACTAGAAAACTGGAAGCAACCCAGATGTCCATCAATCATAGAATAAACGAATAAAATACCTTTATATATTCATGCAAAGGAACACTCTATGTCAATAAAAATGAGCACATTTCATCCATAGGAAACAAGGTCCGTGAAGGTCAGGAGAGTAACAACCTTAAGAATACGAGCAAGTCTTAGAAATGGTTTCATTTAATACTATATGGTTCTGGTTTACAAACTTCAGAAGAATGCAAAAATATATTACATATTGTTATAACTCAACATGATAAAAATAAAGTAGAGGAATAATAAGCACAGCATTCAGGATACTTGGGGGTGCTGGTGGGGAGGGAGGGGACGGGTGGGGTGCGGGACTGTAAAGGTAAGGCGAGTTTCTCAGGCTGGGTGGGTGGCACGGGGGGCACTGTGCTGTTATTCTTTACTTCATGTATATAATTTATAAGTTACTCAAAATTCAGTGAAAACAAATTTTTTAAAAGTCTGCTGTACATCTTTACTTCTCTTTCTTAGCACGATGTGCACCTTTGCCTGCTGGCCAAACGATGCAGTGGATCAATACACTTCCCTAAAACCGGCTTGGTCTGTGACAGTAACACCTCCTGTCTAGAACGGGGGCAAGGGTGGGGACTAGAATGGGAAGGAGAGGAATTGTCAACTTTCCTGTCCCGCAGCCTTTCACGTTGACTCAGGTGTGAGTGTGCAAGATGCTGTGTCGGTGGCCGTGGAGGGCAGGTGCGTGGGTCCGAGGTGCTGTTGGGTGTGCTTGTCAGCCGTGGCTGTGACAAGGAGCTCACACAGGAAGCACTTGTCTCTCAGCGTCCGCAGGCCGGGCAGGACTTGGCCCCAGCCACATGCTGGGTGCAGGCTGCTCTTCCTGGCTCGACCCTCCTTGACACAGCTGCTGCAGGAGCAAGCTCGTCTCACAGCTCGCAGCAGGAGTGCCAGAGTGCTGGCCCCACTCGCAGCTACTCGGCAAGAGGTCACTCGTGTCCTGTTCACTGACATTCTACTGGCCAAAGCTAGTCAGGTGATCAAGGCAGCAGGGATGGTGTGAATAAATATAGCCCCACTGAGATGGCTAATTTCACGTGTCAACCTGACTGGGATAGGGGCTGCCCAGGTGGCTGCTGGAACATTCCTTCCAGGTGTGTCTGTGAGGGTGTCTCTGGAAGAGACGAGCATCCGAGCAGGCAGTCTGCGTGAGGAAGACCACCCTCAACACGGGGGGCGGGCGTCCTGACCGCAGCAGGGCCCCAATAGAAAACGTGGAGAGGAAGGGAGAGTCCTCTCTCTCCTGGGCCGAGACATCCATCTCCTGCCACCTTCAGACATCAGCGCTCCTGCTTCCGGGGCCTCTGCACTCCGGAATTTGCACGAATGCCTCCACACCCGATTCCCAGAGCTTCAGACCCGGACTCGGTTACACGACCAGCGTTCCTGGCTCTCGGCTTGCAGAATGCATGTTACGGGACTCCCCAGCCTCCATAATCCTGTGAGCCAGTTCCCATAATAGACCCCTCTTGCATATCTATTTGTCTACATTCTACTTGTTCTGTTTCTCTGGAGAGCCCTGGCTAATGTGGGAAGCAGAACTGCAAAATCACGTGGAAAAACGGGGAGGTTCAGGAAGGGTCAAGAACTGGAGGTAGTTCAGCCGACCCCACTCGCTTGCTCAGCAGCTAGACGTTCTGGGAAGGAGCATCACCCCAGGTCTTGGTCCACTAGGCTAAGGGCTGGACACACAATGATGTGACCACATCGTCTCCATCTCAGGGGAGGTGGGTCATTTTCCTTGCCCGTTGCTGGTAGATTGTGGAGCCAACATTCTACGAAGGAGACAAAGTCCAGGGGTGGTGACTGGCTCTGTGCCACTCTGCCTCTGCACCATGCTGGCTCCAAACCATATATGCTGACCCCTTGTTAATGCAGAAACATGCACTTACTGAGCACCTGCTGCATGCCAAGTGCTGTGCTTAATACACGTCTGCCAGGCCACCACGCCGAGGCACAATGCCACACACTTCCTGTTGCTGTCGTATCTGCAGGAAGTGCTCCCCACCATGCCTGACCTCCAGTCTCTTACTGACCAATATCCATTTACCTCTGAAGAGTCAGCTCAATTGCCGCCTTCTCTCTGAAACTTCTAATCATATCCCAAAGACCAGGCAGATCCATTTTTTCTTTGCACCAACAATGTTTATCTGCTCACTTATTCATTTATTTAACACACATGGCCCGAGTTCCTACCATGTGTCAGCCCTTACGCTGAGTACTGGGAATTCCACCATGCATCACGCAGACCTGGCCCATCCTCTGGTGCAGCTAATGGCCTAGTGGGGAGACAAACATCAGTCCAATCGCATCATCAATGACCCTGACCAGTGTGATGTTAGATAGGCAGGGGGTTCTGTAAAGTGGAGTGTTTCCTGCCCAGGGGGTCAAGGTTAGCTGAGGGGTGAGGGGCCGGGAGAAGAGGAGCCTGCTATTCAAAGGGTGCAGCTGATGCAAAGGCCCTGGGGTGCGAGGAAGCAGACATTCACCACAGACTCTCCACAGCCCCAGATCAGTTCCAGTCAGGCCACCTAACTGAATGAAATGCCTAACTGCTTTGGGTTTCCAGAGATCTTAGGAAATGCACACAAGGGGCCATGAAGTCAGATGGAAAGTGGTGTCAGGAGGGGATCCCGTGGTTTTCTCAGAGGCCTGGTGGTCTCACCCTTGTGCACAGCCTTTCACAGTGCTGAGGAGGACCTGACTTCAGACTGTCCACTTCCTGCCACCCCATGCCACCAGCTCATCCAGCCCCTGCAGGGGCTGACTGTCCACTGTGCTCTTCTCGCACTCGACAGAGCCAGGCATGGCACGAAGCTGGGGTGTCCCGTGTGACCATGTCTCCACTTTCTGGGAACTCGATCTCCAGAACTGGACAGATTTTGAAGCATGACAGATGCCTCATGATAAAATTGGGGTGAAGGGTGGGGGTTCTCTTGAGAACAATTTCTAGTGGCACCTTTTGGTTTAGGCTCTCTGCCACTGAATTCATAAAATGAAGACCTTTTCTCGCCTACCAGGAGCGAGTGAGCCTGTAGCCTGCACCCGTCTGCAGCACGTGGAGGGTTCCAGTGAGACCTGGCCGGGGAGGGTGCAGAGAGCCCTGCGGGGTTATGAAAGGGCTGGCCGCCCTGACAGAGCTCTCCAGAGGACTCGGTGGGCCTTTCTCATGATTGGCATCTGTGGAAAAATTTGTATTCGAATCATCCATTGATCTCTTTTAACTATAAACTCATCGCACTTTGAGGAGACAGAGAAAGAACATGGTAAATCATCCTCCACTTCTCTCCACAGGCCTTGGAGTGAAACATCGACTGGGTTCTGATTTGCATTTGAAAGGCAAATGCTGGTCTTCCTGCTTCTAAGTGCGCAGCGTGTTCTCAGTGTGAAGGGCACACAGAGCCTCCTGGGCCACCTGTTGGCATCAGAGACACCGCCTCCAGGGCCTCAGCCCCTGACCTCCGAGCCCTCTCTGGCCCTTAGGGACGCTGCTTCTGGCTGCTCGTCAGGGATGAAGTCCTCCCACCCGGGTCTGCAGGGCAGGAAGGCTGCAAGGAGCCGACAGCACTTTACCAGGGACATACTCTGCTGAGGTGGAGGCTCACACCAGGCACAAGTGTGCTCAGGTATCTAACGCACCTGAGGCCGAATGCACGTTTTCCTGCCACACTGACTACTGATGCACGTATATGTACATTTCAACACACACACATATGTATTGAAAAATATGTGTGCATGGTTGTTCCAAAACCGTGACCCACCCCAACTTCCCTGGTCCCTGAGAAAGCCTTCCCCTACTCCTCTGTCACTACCACCTCTACCTGAGCTAGGAACCCTCCTCTGAGGTCCTGTCTGTGTCTCCACTCGTGTCCCCAAAGTGCCACCTCATCCTCCTAGCAGGCCACAAGAGGACTCAGGACTGTCGAGGAAAACATTTATGCTTTTTCAATGTTTCTGGTTTGGTCAAAGAGAAATTCTTAGTCTGGAGTTCATGTGACCTTGAAATTCTCAGTCTGGAGTTCACCCTTAACATTGGCTAATACCCCTGCTGTGGGTTGAACTGTGTCCCTCAATAAGACATGCTGAGACCCTAGCCTCAGTACCAGGATGTGACCTGGTTTAGAAATCGTCTCTGCAGATGATGAACTTAAGATGAGGTCCTTAATCCAGTGTGGCTGGATTTAATCCAACAGGACTGCATGATATTGAAGACACACATATGTATTTTGAAAACACATTGGAAGTACATATTTGAAAACACACGATATTGTATTTTCAGTACATACATGTGTGTGTCAATCCAGCACATGTGTGCGTCAGCAGCAGTGTGGCACTCAGCCTCAGGTGTGTCGCATTTCCTCAGCACACCTGTGCCTGGTGTGAGCTTCCACCTCAGCAGTGTGCTTCCTCATAAAAAGGGGACATTTGGGCACAGACGAAGAGGGAGAGGACCGCATGAAGGCACCGAGGTCCACACAGACACGGAGAGAAGCCAAGGGAAGATGGAGGCAGAGACTGGGGAGCACGGCCACAAGCCAAGGAGGCCTGGAGTCACCAGAGCTGTGAAAGGCAGAAAGGACCCTCCCCTGGAGCCTCCGGAGGGAGCGTGGCCCAGTCATGCCTTGACTCTAGACTTCAGCTCCAGCCCAGTGAGAGGACAGGTTTCTGTTGTTGGAGCCGCTCGGCCTGTGGTCCTTGTTATGGCAGCCCCGGGACACTCACACGGTCCCTGTCCAGTGAGGGTGGCAGAACCCCCCCACGCAACGTCATCCACGGTGGCGGCATCTGCCTGGATGCCATAGCAGGGCCACTTCTTCCTCATGATGTGGGACGCAGGTTCTCCATTTACAGTGAAAACAAAACTTGCCTCTTCTAAATAAATTTGTCTACTTTTGTAAAAGTTGTTAATTTCAAAAAGTGGCCATCAGGTAAGACACACATCCCAGAGATGGGGCAGAGACAGGATCCCTGCAGGGCACATGGCCCAGCCTGTTGGGGGGAGGTCTGTTCAGGACCTCGAGCACCTGTTCACCTGTGCGAGCCCCTCGTCTTGCTGGTTCGTGGGGCTGTGGAGCTCCAGTCCCCGCACAGGCAGCTGCTGAAGGACTAGACACCCTCGTCAGAAACAAGGATGCTCCTGTATGCACACCCTGTCCATGTCCCCAGGTCACCAGGATGACCAGCAGCCCCTGGAAGGCAGGGAGGAGGCAGTGGGAGATGCCGAGCAGATGGCAGCTGCCCATGGAGCTGACAACAGCCATGTAGTTTTACTGCCAGGAGGAGGGGTCCAGAAGAGCGGCTCCACCAGGTTTCCTTGGCCCTCCCTGTCGGCTCATCATGCAGACACAAATGACCTTGGGGAGAAAAGCCCTCGGCCATGATCGAGATCAAAAGGACAGGGAGAGAGCATGGACGCCATGCAGAGTGTGGAGGAGGGGGCCCTGCTGGACCCCCCCACAGGCTTGCCCATGGCTGGTTCAGCCGGGAGGAAACCTGAGGTGGCTCCTCCCCAGGAGACCAACCAGGGAGGACAGAGGTCCCACCCAGGACGTGGGAGAGAGCAGGGCCTGAGACCTCCGGCATGGCGTCTGCAATCCACCCAGTCACGGGGAGCCCCGCATTCCCAGGGTCTGGTTTCCTTCACCCCTGGGGACTTGCAGACCCTGTTCTGGGGGAGCAGCTGTGTCTGCCCCTCCTGTCCCCCTGAACAGTTCTCTGTGTGGCCACAGGAGCCTGAGCTCCCACCTCTGGCCACAGTGTGTGGTGAGTCCAGGACCTGACCCCGGGGGTCTCAAGCTCCCCTCTGTGTTCAGGGAGAAAGCCCCCAGCGGGGCCCAGGTGTGAGGCCAACCAGGTCTCATAGGGCAGCCCTGCCTCTCTCCCCAAGAAGCTGTTGCACAGCAGCGGTAGGTGGGGGGTATCCGAGACCCCTGACAGTTATCAGGTCACAACTGAAGGTCTCTTCCCTGCCTCCTTGAGTCAGAGTGGGGCTCCTGGGCCCATCGAGTCAGGAGAGGTGGCAGAGGCTCTGTGGGGCTGGAGGGAAGCATGTCCTCCTGGATGAACACAGGAGGTGGCTGTCTGCATCCAGAGCTCCAGAGCCTGTCTGCCCCCCACACCGCACCCCTCAGTCAGCAACCACCAACCTTCCCTGGGACCCGACCCCCAGGAGCCGTCTCCCCACCAGGCCATGAAAGGACCCAGCCTTTCCAGATGGGAGGCTGATCCAAGGACGGGGTGGCAGGATGGGCACCACGTGCAGGACGTGCCAGGAGAATGCTTGCGGGCACCACAGACAGACCCATGGAGGACCACAGAAGCGTGAGGTGGCTGACGCCGGCTCACAGTGACCACCGTCAGGCCTCACTGCTTCTCCATGGTTCCCAGGGCACCTTGGCCATCTGGGACTTGCTGTCGGCAGGTGCAAGGGCATGAGGAAACCTTTCCAGAAAGCTCACCCGCCCAGGGGTGCAGGGCACCTGTCTTCCTGTCCCCCATGCCGTCCCTCCCCTGGACCCCCACCCCCTGGGCCCACTATCCCCAGCTCCCCTTCAGCTCCGGTCAGGAGCGGATGGGCACCAGAGCCCCCAGCAGGGAGCCAGGCTCTGTGACAGGAAGGGGCTCGGTCCAGAGACACATAGCACTGCAGGAGCCGCCTGCAAGGTCAAGGCAGGAAACAGGACTCTGTGTCCCCCAGCTCCCACCGCATGAATGCAATCGACAGGTCACGGCAGAGAGAGGAATAAGCCTCCCAAGGAGAGGAGCAAGCAGGAGGCTGGGCCTGGGGAGGGTGGCGAGTGAGCAGGCGGGGGTACCAGCGTGGCGAAGAGAGCTGTGGCCTGTCCCCTCCTCCCCTGCACCTTCCCAGAAGCTCTGGCCACTGAGCATCTTTCAGACCAGTGGGGCTGGGGGTGTCCAGCACAAGCTCCCACCACCGCCCAAACCCGGTTTCCCTTCCTTGGATCTGCAAGGAAGTGGAGCAGGGCCGTCCGGGGCTCCCAGGGTCTCCCCTCAGGGTCTGGCTTCCAGAAGTTTCCCCCATTCAGCCCAGAGGATGGGTGCAGAAGAAAGGGACAGAATGGGGCCCTGACACCCCTGAAGGAGGCTTTGAACTGGGGCCCAGCGGAAGCTGAAGGCAGCCTCTCTCCACAGGCACCTGGATTAAAGTCATGAACCTGCCTGGGAGGGATGACAGGCGGCCACAGGAGGCTCCCCTATCCCCGGACCTCACTGTGTGCGTCAGAGTTTGAGGTGGCTGCCAAGAGCACACCATCACTAGGACAGGTGGAACCCAGACTCACACCAGGCGGGGCTGCAGCATCCTGGGGACGACTCTGGTCCCTATCCAGGGAGATGGGATGTCGCCTGGTCTTTGTACTTCTTTCTTTTAAACATACCATGTTGATTGTAGAGAAGTTGGGCACTGCAGAAACCAAGAAGGTAAGTTGTGGCCACGATCCCACCCAGAAGCCCGAGGCTTTCCCCGAGGTCCCCTGCTTTATACCTAGGACAGTCTGTGCCCCACCCTTCCTCTTCCTGCTCCCCCAGCTCCTGGGTCCTGGGGGGATAGATCTCGTCTTGGCATCCAGCACCTGAACTTCTGGAAAGAGCAGCGTCCCCCTTCTTTGGGGGCCACCTCCCCGTCTCAGCCCTATCCTGACACGGCTGCGGCTGAGGGCTTGAGCCTCCTCCATGCACGTCATGAAGACGTGGCAAAACTCAGGGGAGCTACTGGGGGGAACGTATCTCAGCAAGCAGTAAGCCCATATTTGACATGTCAAAATAGTCACTTTGCCAGGGACAAATGGAGAACAGGATCATGGAGCCCTTCTGGCAAGGTCTGCCTTACCGGAGAGAGAATGAACCTCCCCCCAAATCCAAACACTGTGTGTCCCCCAGGACCCCAGGAACCAGGTCACCATGGCAGCCCTAAATGGTTTCATTTCCATTCTTCAAAAATCTTCTCAACTGAGCTCAGTTAATTACAAAACTAGTTCACACTCTGTTATTTTGATTTGCCTCCACCTTCTGGGGCCAAGTAATTAGACTGTGGCATTCAGGAGCAGCAGAGCATGACCCGGAATCCCTGTCTGCCCTGTGCTTGTGAAAGGAGGTGGCAGGCACCAGGCGGGCTGACAAGCTCCATCCAGGCCTGGGGGTGGGGGCCCTCAGCCTCACTGGCCCCGCCCCACTCGTGCCTGGAAAGTGCTACAGGGACATAGTCCCTGCAAATCAATTAGCAATTAAAAACTTTACTTATAAAATCAGTTCATGAATACCCAACTTGTTAAAATGCAAACTATTATTTCCAGATGACTTTTAAATAAGAAACGCACAGAAATGCTAGAGATTGGCTGTGCGTTGTGCCAAAAACATCTTCAAAACAATTTGCTGAATATTAATGAACTGAAAATGTCATTTCTGGTCCAATTACTAGAAGTAATTAGGTTTTTTTAATTATGGAGGAAGTGGAATTTTAATAAGGTCAATTTTACAATTACAGTTTAAGAAATACTAATTGTATTGTCATCACATCTTATATAATAAATGACATTAACTTGCTAACATCTGCTGATTTTAATGTAAATAAAGCAAAACTATCATTGTGTTGAGTTCCTTGGGGAGTGACATTTTAATGAGAGTGAGATTGTGTGTAGCACAGGAGACAGTTCATGCATGAGGGCTCCCCTGGGAGGCGGCGTGAAGGTAACGCAGAGGACCTACCAGCTCTTCTTTCTGAATTTTCTCATCAGCAGCCATGGAGGAAGGAACTGGGCAGTGCTTTTGCTGACATGTCTGCAAATCTGAACTTGAGCCCGAGTTGACGGACAAGAGGGAGATCCTGCTCTGACGTTCCCTCTCCCCTGCAGGAGGCCGTCCACGGACCTCCGGCAGTGCACGAACACTGGTTTCCCATCCAGCACCAAGCACACGGATGAATCGCCCTCTCCTCCACAGGGGCTCAAGGTGACAGGGCAGAAGGTGCCTCCGATCACCAGGCCCACTTGGCCACCACACCGCAGGGGCGCTAATCTGCAGTCCCTGAACACCTCCCATGTGCCTGTGGCCTGCTTGCTGACTCTCCCCCATACTGCTCCATTTACTCAAGTTCAATGATGTTTGCCCCCAAATTTGATACTCCAGATGCTTTGAGCTACCCCGACCCCCAGTATCTCCTGCCTTTCTAATGTCAACTGTTTTAATTGCACAGAACAAAAAGCATCAAATCTCACTCAAGCTGTCCACAGAGCTCATCTGTCTGCATAGCGGAGCCTGCGCACTGATGAGTCCCGTCCAGAGCTGTGCGCCATGGGCTCAGGGAGGCCACGGTTCAAGTCTAGATGGTCCTGTTCAATGTTAGCATTAACACTAATTACTAAATGTTGTATGTTATCGAACATAAACAATCACACACGTGTCTTAACCAAAAGCAACAAAAATAACTTAACATTTACCGAACATTGATTACATGCCAAGCTGTGGGTGCTTGCCTTATGAATTTTATTTATTCATCGAACCCCTTGTGTGTTTCAGTAAAGGATTTCGTAAATACACTGACACTACTGAAGCAAATGCCATCTTCTCAGTTCCGTCCAAGAACTCAAATAATAGGGTTTGGAGTTTTCAGTAAAGGGCCATAGAAGTGAAAGACATTTGGACACAACTGGTTTAATCCCTTTACCTTACAGGTGAGAGAACTGGGACCCAAGGAGATGGAGCTGTCTCCTGTTGCCTGTGGCATGACGACTCACGTGGAGCAGGTGGCTTTTGAGTGAAGACAGGATGGAAAGGGGAGTGGGAGACCCGAGCAGGTCCTTGATCTCTGGATTCTGTGCCCGATCCAGCCCTGCCCTTCCTTTATGCGCCACCTTCCCTTAAAATGCCCCTTCCTGCTCTGCTCAAGGACAGTTTGAGGGCAGGTGCCCTCTCACCACCACCTGTGACAAGGCTGCAGCAGCCCAGGTGACAACTCAGAGCCCGAGCCCATTTCCAAACCTGAGGGTCGAGAGAGGTGGTCCACAGCAATTCCCATCTTAGCTGAGTAACTGCCTGCTGTGTGGACTGTGGCCACAGTGCCCTGCTGGACATCAGGGCCAGGCCTGACCCAGAGCTGTCTTGTCCCCACACACCTCCACACCTGCCCCTCAGCCCAGCCCAGCAGGAAGCCCACAGCACCAGATGCAGGGCATCTTCCTCTGGCTGGGGGCCCAGGGCCTGACTCCTGGGGTCCAGGCTATGGTCCAGGTGGGGTCCCCATCTACACACCCTGCCCCGTGTGGGACATCACCCCACCTTGGCTGCCCTCCCAGCCCACACCTAACCCTGCCTGCAGACATGCAAGAAGGCACATCCGCCTGGAGCCAGCTCTGCTTCCTACAATTCCTGCATCCTGGCCATAAGCGAATACCACAGCCCCTAGCCCACCCCCACCTCTGCCCCATCACTGATCCAGGTAACCCTAAGGGACCTCTTCAGCCAGCAAGCATTGAAGATGGTGAGCCATGGGAGGGGGAAAGTCACTGAGCCCAGATGGCTAGACACAGAGGTGGAGACCTCGGCTTCTTCTCTCACCATCCGAACAGTCACACTTGAGCTTTGGTGCACTTGAGACCATCAGGAACACGCTGGTCCACCAAGCTTGGGCCGGTGCTGCTGGCTGCCACACAGCTCCCAGTGCCACATTCATCCTCAAAACAAACCTTGAGCTGTGTCCTACGGTAGTCCTATTTTAGAGTCGAGAAAATTGAGGAACAGAAGACACTGAGTTCCTGGAGCTGCCGCCGGTGAGAGGCAGAGCTGGAAGAGCCTGTTCTCTGGCCACCGCCCTGACACAGCACACAGCTCTGCCACTGGTCACCACTGCCCCCACACACCCTGGTCTCCCTCCCCATGCCCTACTGCATACATTTCAAAGGCGGCCACGTAGAGGTTGAGGACCGCGTGCAGGTCACAGAGTGGGTTTGTGGGAAACGGATCTGAATGAATAAATGCCCAGAGGAGCCCTGGGGGAGAGGGCGGGGGTCAGAGAAGGCCGGCGACCCACCCCAGCCACACAGCAGGTGGGTGAGCAGAGCTGGGCCCTGACCCTGACTGCTTTCCAGTAGAGTCTTGCATGTCGTCTTATAAAAGGATGCAGCCTAGGCTAATAAGATGCCGAATAACAACATGCCGCCAGGGGCAAGGGTCCTAGGAGCCTGAGGTGGCTTTCCGTCTGAAGTCCTGCCCTCGCCCCGCTCCAGGAGAGGATGCCACCCTGCACGGGAACAGCTGCGGCCGTTAAAATGGTTTGTGGGTGTTTGTTATGTCCTTGGGAACATCTTGCTGAATTTTAATTACCTGATTAAGATCTATTGATATAATTATTGAGATATATAAAAGTTTTATTTAAACATGGCTATCTCAGAAATGAAAGCCCCAAGGACAGTAAACAACTTCACTGTCTCACACCGGGAGGCATTTTCAGGCACTGAGTGGGAGCTCAGCAGTCCAAAGACGCTCCCTGGACTTAACCCCTGCTGTGCCTGGAGGTCGCGGGAAGCCCCTCTGGGTGGAGGCGTGTTTCCTGCAGGGCGTGGGACGCACTACAGAAGAGCTGCCATGTGGCAAGCCCTGCCTGACTCAAGGCTTGCCAGGGGTGGCACCCTCACATTCTCACGGTCCTTTTAGCTAATTGCCTTCATGATTCACACCTCGAGGACAGAGCTCTGAGCTAGGGAGGAGCTCACCCCAGTGAGACATCCACGAGGGTCTCCGCAGCATCCTGCCTGCCTTTCCCTTGCCTTAGCAGGCTCCTCACTTCTGTTCCCTCGCTGCCGTTCATCAGCCCGTGGGCAGTGCCCAGGCGACTCTCCAACGATAGATCATTCCCTCCCCACAAGTGAAGGGAAAACAGTACACATTGCCCAGGTGAATAAATAAACAAAAGTGAAATACAGATATGAGAAGGGTGACTAACAGAATAATCAGATTGACCCACCTCTACCAACGACAAAAACAAAACCCAGGTGAATTAGAGACTTAAACGGGAAAACTGACGTTGAGAAGCATTTATAGACATACAGAAAAGTACTTGTTGGGGTTAGGAGAGATTTTTTGTTTGTTTGTTCATTATTTTTTATTATTATGAATATTCATCACATACAAATTACCAGAAATTGCTTTTGTAGCCCATGTCCCCACTCTATTGTCCCCCAACCACCCTCCCCTTCTCACTCTCCCCCCCAACCCACTTTGCAGCCCTAGGAATGCTCCCTCCCCCTGTAAAACCACCACGCCACTGTGGTCTTTCTTTCCTGCCTTCCTTTCTCTCTTAGCTCCCACATATGAGTGAGCACATGCAGTATTTATCCTTCTGTGTTTTGCTTGTTTCACTCAACGTAAGTTTCTCAAGGGACACCTGCGCTCCCATGTTCATCGCAGGTCTGTTTACAACAGCCAAGATATGGAACCAACCTGAATGTCGATCGATGGATGATTGGATAAGGAAACTGTGGTATACGTACACCATGGAATACTACCCTGCCATAAAAAGGAATGAAATACTCCCATTTGCAACAACATGGATGAGCTTGGAGAAACTTATGTTGAGTGAAATAAGGAGAGGTTTCTTGACCAGAACACACAAAGCATGTGGCACAAGGGAAAACCCTGATTAGCACAACTGTGTTAAAACTGAAACTTCCTGTTTGACAAGAGACAATATAAACATGAGCCACAGAGTAAGAGAAGAGGTTTTTCATTTGTATCAATACAAAAGGAACAGTATCCAGAATGAACAAAAAAATCCTGCAGATCGACATGAAAAATACAAATAGCCAAGTACAAAACTGGGCAGACGAAGAGAAAACCCGGATGACGGCAGCCTGTGAAAAGATGCAACAGCAACCGAACAGCTCCCTGAAGGGTCAGCAAAGCACAGTCCTGAAAAGACCGAGTGCCACCATTCTTGTGCCCCACACTGGCACCAGATGAGTGGATCAAACTCTTTTGGAGCAAACTCCGGCACTGTATTCTAGCGGAGATATGCTTTCCCGACAGCTTGGCAGTCTGGTTCTAGGTATGCTCTTATTGAAACCTTTGCACGAGTGTACAGGTTCATGTAAGAATCTTAGTTCATTGTTTGTAACAGCAAAACTTCAAAATAACCCAAAATCCACACAGAGAATGGATCTTCAAGTTAATCTGTAGTGCAGGATGGGCTGAACCGCAGTGGAAATCAATGGAATAGGTATATGTGTCAATATAGGGAAACCTCGAGAACATACCTCGAGGGAAAAACACACATAAACTGTGGAATATGTTAAGTGCATACAGAGGTTCACAAAATAGTTTACAAAATGTGAAATAATTTTTAAAATTCTAGAGATTCTCCAGAGTAAAAATGTAACAACACACAGGAATTGTTGAATGTCGTCTTCAGGACAATGGCTTCCTCTGGGTAGAGGAGGAGGAAAGTAGTCTCATGTCATGAGCTTTTGTGGTCCATCCTCATGTGACAAACTGCCAAACATGTGTGGCTGAAAACAGCACCATTTACCCCTCACAGCCTCTGCAGGCCAGAGGTCTGGGCTCATCTCGGCTGGGTCCTCTGCTCGGGTGGCACAGGCCATGGTCTCATCTGGAGGCTCGACTGGGGCAGTAACCCTTTCCACGCTCACTCACATTACTGCAAGAATTCCTCTCCTTCTGTCTGCAGGCTCGAGGTCCATGGCTCGTTGCAGGCTGTCAGCTGCAGGTCACTCTAAACTCCCAGAGGAAGGATGCTGGCCACTCCCAGAGCTACCCCCAGCTCCTCGTCACATAGACCTTCTCAACACGGCACTTACTCCACCATGCCAGCGAGAACAGCATCAGGAGAGAATTGGCCAGCACTGCAGAGTCGTGTGAACAGAGCCAAACATAGAAGTGGTACCCTCCCCTCCAACTTCTGCTGCTGGCCAGAAGCAAGTCAGATGTCATCCACATTCACGGGAGGGGACAGGCAGGGCACGAACCCCAGGAGGCGGGGTCAAGAGGGACCTCTAGGGCCCATCTGCCACATGTGGGTGCAAAGGACACTGCACGCATGTTTGTGATGTTTTATTTCAACAAACCTGAAGATAGTAAGACTCAGGGTCAGGACTAACACAGAGGATGGGAGAACACGTGGGTATTGGTTAGAGCGTTTCATCTGCTTTCTTGATGGTTGAGACACTATGATGATCAGGGTCTCCGTTCCTCTAGCCACGTGGGGTGAGGTACTGAAAGACAGTGGGCATGAGGTGGGCACTCCAAGACCTCTGTCCTGGTGTGACGAGCTGTGAATCCTGTGGTGGTGCGTGTGGCTCGTCCTCTCATCCTCCTCTGTGGGTTCTGGCTGCCACGGGTCTGCCCCACGCCTCCATGCAGGGGAGCTTTACAGAGTGGGCTTCCCATGCAGGGCTGCCTGTCACTGGGGGAATAGAGTTGCTCAGTTATGGGGACAGTGCTGGGCAGCCCAGTGTGGCTACGCACATCAGCAGTAGCAGAGGTGCGGTGCTTTCTAAATGGCTTTCCTGATACATGACTCACTACCACATCAGGGTCTTTACCTATCCTGCCCACTAGACCCTTACCACATACATGATCTGTAAACGGGGCAGAGCTGCAGTGTTCCCTGAGGATCTTGTGCCCCAGATTGTCCAGTGAAGACTTGTGTTGGCTTCTCGTTTGACCCCTGGCCGTCCGTCTCAAGCAGCTGTGACGTTGCGCAGTCACCACCGGTTGTTTTTAGCAAACGCCCTGGGAATAAGGGTTTTCTGTGTACAAGATCTGAGTCAGATCACATAATGACAAGTCCTGCGGGTGAGACTCTTCCTCAGCGCTGCGAGACAGGCCACACGGGGGACGGTCCTCTGGGGATGGGGCTTTGGGGAGGTCCAATCCCAGTCTTCCCTGCTGTGGCTACAATGCTGCAGGTTTTCAAGGACACAGTGGAACTGGGGAGAGGGAGATGGGGGAGGACAAGTCAAAAAGCCACAATGCTTGCTGTTCTTGCCAAGATCCAGTTGTTTCCCCTGAATAAATGCTCCTAACACAGTCACAAGCCTTTAGTTAGTTCCCAGTTGATTTTGGCTTTTTTTTTTTTTTTTTTTTTTTGGCCAGCCTTCAGAGGTGCACACTGACTTCCAGCCACCTCTCTGCCTCTGTGGCCGGGGCAGGACTCGGCAGGGATGCCCCCCTCAAGCTCCTCCATGCTCCTAAAAGAGAATCTTCATCAGAACTCCAAAGGCAGAGAGGACTGTGGCCTCTCCAGTGTCCAGCAACGTGAGACCCATTGGGCATCCAGAAGAGGCAGGGGCGGTGGTCAGTCGGCTATGCGTGTGTGTGTGTGCGCGCGTGTGTGTACATATATATCTACATGTATATATTCCACTGCATACGTGTACATATACACAAGGGTACTTCAAAAAGTTCACGGGGAAATTGAGTTAGAAGATAATACACTCCTTCCATGAACTTTTTGAAGACCCCTCACATATATACAAGGATGCGTATGTGTGTATGAGAGTCATGGTCAATGATCACTGGAATATAAATATATACATAGTCCACTGTATGTGTGTGTCCGTATCATAGATAGGCAGATGCAGAGAGTGAGGGGCTGTAAGGAATTAGCTCACGTGACGGTGGGGCTGGCTGTGTCATGGTGCGTCTTGAGGACAATTCCTTCTTTGTCTTTGCTCTCAAGGTTTTCACCTGATTGGACGAGGCCCACCCACAGCACAAGGGTCATCTGCTTTATTCAAAGTCTACGGATTGAGAACCGGAACACATTTACAAAACACCTTCATGGAAACATCTAGGTGGTATTTGACCCCATAACTGGGCATCGCAGCCAGGCCAAGCTGGCACATAGATTTAACACTTCAGGGGAGCGCAGTTCAGAGGTTCAGTATCCCCATCCTTCATGGAGTCCTGAGTGGGAGTGGGCCATGCAGGTGAGCACCGCTCAGGGCAGTGCCAGGTGGGGCACAGAGCACTCATGGATAGGAAGGAGCTTGTGTAGGGGACACAGGAGCCCAGGCCAGCTGGATCGCTGATGGAGCTTGAGGGCCAGGAGGATCCTGCCAAGTGGGGTAGAGGGTCTCAGAGCTGACCCAGATGCAAAGGGTATGGAGGGGGGAGAATGGGGTGTGGGTGGCATCATTGTACCCCAGAAGAGAAAGCCCACACTTCCTTGGCTCTGGCCCAGAGGAAAACTGCCACCTCCTGGTCAGGCTCTGGCTGTGCAAAGTGGAGCTCAGGGACCCAAAGCCTGTCAGAAACGAGAAGTCTCAGAGCCCCCGCCGGCCCCGCCGCATCAGAGACCAATGCTGACGAGCCCCCCGGGTCCTGAGAGCAGCCTCCCCGACCCCTCCCTGGGCACAAGCTCGTCCTCCCTGCACCGTCTTCTCAGGCCATCGGGAGCTCTGATGTTAACTCCCTCTGTCTATGCTTTTCTCTCGTTTCCCCTGAGACTGGAAAAAGTGGGCAGGACACACGGCCCCAGGCATCAGGAATCCAGCAGCACCACGGCCCACCGCCCACCAGCCCTGGGCCTGGGTCTGGCCGTGGAGGAGAATATTCAGAGGGTGAGTGCTCAGCTAAGTGGCCTCAGGTTCCCGAGGAACCCCAGAAGGTCCCCTGCCCCTGGTGGCCCTGGATCCTGGGAATGCTGGAGTCAGGCAGGGTTTGGGAGACGCAGCCATGGTGCCAGAGGTTCACTCTCCCTGGCCACCCAACCCAGGCTGGGCACCGGCTGTGCAGCCCGAGTTTCCTGGAGGCTCCTCCAGGGAGGTGTCCGGGGACATGAGCAGAGGAGAGGAGACAATCTGAGGGCAAAGAATCGTGGTGCAATGGGAGCCCCACAGCACAGTAGTCCTCTCTCTGTTTTCTGGTTCAACAAACGAGGCCACCATAATTGCCAAATCAGTGCTCTATACGGACGTGCCACACGGATGGAAGAGAAATTTTCCCGCTTCCACAGAGGAAGCAGTCGGTGATGCTGAGCGCAGGTCCTGTGCGTCAGGCAGGCTGAGCTTTGCAAGGTGAGAGCCGTCCGCCCCGCATAACAGCACCTCGCTCTCACGCGCAGACCTCAGTCCATCCTGCAGACCCGGTTCGAGAACAGCCATCACAGGAGGCCCGAATGCCATGGCCATTCGTTTAGGTCAATCGTTTTGTTCTGGCTCTGCCGAGCAGCAGCCTGGCTGGGGCAGAGGCTTGAAAACACGCGAGGTTCTGCTGGGCCTCTTTAGGTAGATTAACATTTTTAAAAGAAATAAACGGAGGGGAGGTTAAGAGTTACATTTTTATTTAGTTTTTCTAAGATTATTTCTGACCAAAGTCTTCAGGGCTGACTGCACTAACTGAATGCAAAGGTTCTGCTACTGGAACACACACTCACACACATGCACAGCACGCAGACACACACACAACTTCTTGGAATGCACCACACCCTGCTTTAAAATATGCACCAGCCAACTGCACCCCCAAGTTCTGCAGACTCAGTTGCTGCAGGCGGAAGCTTTGCATTTTGCAAATGATTCCCTGGATAGGGCTGTCCTGGGGCTGCCTGCCCACCCTTCCTCCTGTCCTCACCCCCACCTGGCTCCCAGCTCTCGGGGAATCAGCGCACTGCCCGCTGGAGGAAGCCGCCTCTCTCGTTTTGCTGCTCAGGTTCAGACAGTGAGTGAGAGGCTGTGTGGTCCTCAAGAGGGGAGCTGCTGGCACGGCACAGCCTCTCTTGCACTTTATCCCAAATTCAGACACCCCCCACTTGCCACAGGAGGTGACAGACTTATTTAAGGGAATGAGAATCACAGGGCACTGGACACACCTCAGTGTCCAGCACTGGTCTGACCCCGACACAGTGATGGATAGAAAGTTTACACCCCATGGGAGAGGTGGCGCAGGGGCTGTGGGAGAGGAGCCTCTGCTTTTCTCTGGTTTCCCATAAGACTGGAACAGGCCGAGGGCACGGGGCACCTCCAGTCCCACCCATCACAGCGGCCTCGTGACCACAGGCATGGTGCTTCGTCCTCCGTATTCCTTGTCTCCTTCATGACTGACCACATGCTGCCAGGTCGGTCCCATTACCATAAGACTTGCCGGCAGCCACACAGCCATGAGTGGCAGGGCCGTGTTTAAATTTCGACCTCACTCCAAAGCCCCCTGTGGACACTCAGTCCCTGTCTTGGGATTGAAGTCTGACCCCAAAGAGGGACGTTCTGGGCACGGTGCCTGCCAGGAGCCAGAAGAGAGCAAACAGACAGTGGTGGCCATGGACATGCTGGGCACAGGCTATACCGCCTGGACCTCAAAACACCTCAGTCAGGGTAGGTGCCTCCAAGGGCCCGACCCTCCACAGGAACACCGAAAAATCAAGCAAAACAGAGAATCAACCAGAACTTTGGAAAACAGCGAAAGGTTGAAGGCAGCCACGCAAACAATGAGCCCAAGACACAGGAGGGCTTCGTGGGGTGCTGCCTGCCCTGAGCCACCTCTGCCCAGTTCCACGGTGGTCTTAAGGATACAGCCCAAGCTCCCCATATAGGACCCTTGTTCCTGCAGCCAGGTGGATCTGCGAGTGTCTGCGTCTGTCTGCCTGGCCATCTGCCTCCCACTGTCTGTCTCCCACCATCTGTCAGCCTGCTATCTGTCTGGCTGGCCGTCTGTCTGTCTGGCCATCTGTCTGGCCATCTGTCTGCCTGCCATCTGTCAGCCTGGCCCTCTGTCTCCCACCATCTGTCTGGCTGACCATCTGGCTCACTGGCCATCTGTCTCCCACCACTTGTCTGCCTGCCGTCTGTCTGCCTGGCCATCTGCCTGTCTAGCCATCTGTCTGCCTGGCCATCTGTCCACCTGGCTATCAGGGCTGCCTGAAGGGCTGATGCTGACTCCTGTCACAGTTTTGCCTGTCCTGGACTCACTTGTGGCAGGAAAGGGCAGGCATCCCTCCAAACAAGCAACCACCTGTCACCTCAAGGGAAGTTAGAGATTGAAGAAGCTATTGTTTGAAATTTATTTTCAGAAATAGTGCCCCAAAAAGATTTAACCCACTATGAAATTTTCAGTTAAGATCCCGTTGTCAGGCACGGAAAGGCAGGCTTTTGAATGTCTGTTTGTGCATTTGTGTGTGTGTTATTTGGGTGTGTGACATGTATCTGTGCGTGTGTGACGTGTATCTGTGTGGGTGCATTTAAGTTTTTGTGGGAGGTATGTGTAGGAGCTTGGGGGGCCATGGGAAGGTGTGTGCGTGCACACGTGTGTGTGTGCATAGGTTGTGCATGTGCATGAACGTGTGCACGTACCACATTCTGTGTCCATTCATGAGGTATGAAGCATGTTGCTCTGTGTGCTGTGGTTTTACAGGAGACAGGCATTCATTGGGACACAGTTTCTAAATGCATGAAGCTGAAATGGTGTTCAAGGTTCAGACATATCACATCAGACACACAAAGAGGTAACATTTGATGAGAGGCATTTAACCAGTTCAGCTCATGTTTCTGGTTCTAATTGGCATTTCCTGTCATAATAAGAGCAACCGTATCTGCTCACAAACCGAAAACCCACCTAATTGTTCTTTTTCTGCCCTGACACTGCAGAGACCCCATACAGCTTACCAAATGTCAAATGCTCTTTGTCATAATGAACCAAATAATTTATAAATGTCAAAGGTAAGGGTGTTTGTATTTATCACCTCCTGAAGGATTGATCAGGTATCAGATTTATACTTTGTCGGACGTGCATTTCTTTTTTCTTTCCTGAGTTAGTTAATATTAATTAAGTCATGACAATCGACAAGAAAATTCAGTAACAATTTCTCACTATATCTTAGAATCAAGATACATAGGGGACAAAAAGTCAAATAATGAGATGATTCCAGGGACATTTTGATCTAAGTTTAAAAGGTCACAAGAAGTATTTGCAAAGATTAAAATGCCCTTGGCTCTGGGACTTCCATGTCAGGAACTTCCCAGGGAGCCTGGGCTGACCAAGGAGACTTAGGTATGTGCACACACGTATGTATGCACACATGCCTAGACACGTTGTATACATGCATCGACACGTGTGTGCATGCACACGTGTTCAAACACATGCACATGCACACATTCGCACATGTACACATGCACAGACAAATGTGCAGAGGTCAACAAGGAAGTGCTCAGCGTGGCACTCACTACCACATCTCATTTAGGGGCAGCCTGTGGTCCGTGTGGTTTGTATGGAGACATTTACTGGAAAACCACTGAAATGCCCTTCCACCTCCATGAAATTGTCCCTCCTCCTAGAGAAGGAGGTGCATCCCTGGGGCTGGCACAAGCCAAGTGACCCCAAGCCCCTGCATAGCCAGGAATTCTTACCTGAAGTTGCAGTTTCCATCCATGTCGTGGCTAATAAGCACGGGTGTGACAGAGACTTTGCCTGCCTGAGAGGAACAGTCTCAGGTGACTGTTAAGGAAAACCAGTGCTACGGAAACACAGTCCAGCCTCAGCCTGACAGAGTGACAGCCCACCCCAAGCCCAGCACAGAGAACGACAGCCTCCTCTCCATGCCCCCCACTCACTCCCTACCTGGGGGAGGGGACCAGCTGGCCACTCCCTGCCTCCAACAGCCACCATCACCCTCTGTCTCCCAGCCAGCTCCCTCCAAGGGAGCAGGAGGGTGGGCCTGCAGTCCTCCTGTAGCTCCACATGCCCCTGACACCTGGGCAGGTGAGTCCAGGGCAGCAGGGGGAGTGGGAGGGCCTGGGTCTTAGGCCTGGACTCACTCTGATCCTTCTCTATCAGGAAAGAAGCTGGCATTTTGATCTCTTGTGGCCCTTGGGTGTTTTCTCTGTCATGTGAGCATCTGGCAGGTTGGGGGCAGGACTCGCAGGAGCCTGCCTCTCAATGCCCACAGCTGACCTCTGAACTCTGCAGCCATTCACCACAACGCCCTGGCCTCCTGGACACACGTGCAGTGTCCCCAGCAGGGCAGGAGCTGGCCTCCTTCCTAATGAAGCAGTTGAGGGCTACTTAGTAAATGCCGTCATCGTGTTAAGATTTTTCATCCTATTTCTCACACCCCAGCCCTTAATGAAGTGAAGGGCCACACCAGGAGGGAGGCGTGCTTCCAGGCCCGCGTCAGCCCAGCACGGGCTCCCCAGTTGCTCTCAGGGACAGGCCTCCACACACCAAGGCCGTGCATCCTGACCCACAGCTGTCTCGATCTCATATCAATGGGGAAGTGCAAAAGGCCGGCAGCACACAGGCAGGAGATGCATGAAGGATGGAAGTGGACAGTCAGCCTGTCCAAGACGCCAAGCTCCCCTGCCTGTCACACCCAAGTCCCAGCTCCCCCACCCTCGCTGCCACCGTCTGAGCCTCTCTGGGACGCGTGGCCCTGCTCCCATCTTGGCCTGTGGGTGGAGGCATCGGTCTGGGCCCGGGTGTTGGCTCCACGTTGGTGGACTGCTGCAGAGACAGGAGGGAAACTCGCTGTTACTCTCTGCGAGCCTCTGACAGAGAGGACACCGGCTTCCAGTTAAGCAACCCGAGGACCCTGTGGAAGGTGTCAGGAGGAGCGTGCATGTCACACGAGCGTGAACCTGCAGAGAGTGAGAACAGTCCAGGGGCACAACCTGGCCACGGGCCGCAGCTGCATTCCCGTGAAGGCAGCTCGGGGGGAGCACAGATCACGAAGGTCTGGGATGGCCTCTCCTCTTCTCCAGGCCTCTGTTCCTGCGTGGGGAAAACGACTCTCTCCTTTTCTTAAAAAAAAAAAAAAAAAAGTGTATTTTATTAATGTTCTGCACCCACTCAAACTTTGAAGGGGAAAAGTTCTGGTTGAAATTAAGCCAACAAGCGACTCTCTTACATATTTCCAGGGACAGACGAGAGTGGACAGTCCTGGCAGGGGCAGCCCTGGCTCTCCGTGTCTAGTCTGTGCAGACCCTCCTCATCTTCACCTCTAGCCCTGCCCAGCCCCTCGATACTCCAGTCTACCTCCTGCACCTTCTAGAAGCCCCCCACGTGGAACACGAGTCGTGGCTCTCCCTCTGAATCTCTCAAGCCTGTAAGGCACACACGCCAGCCTCGTGGCCACAGACAACCACAGAGGACCTCTTTGTTGGTGTGATGGGTTGTGTCTCCCCAAAAGACGCTCGAGTCCTCACCCCCAGTGCCTGAGATTGGGACCTCATTTGGGAGTAGGGTCTTTGCAGATGATCAGGCTAAGGTGGGATCATTAGACTGGGCCCTGATCCCACGTGACTGGAAACCCAATAAGAGGAGAAATTTGGATGCAGAGACAGACACGCACAGAGGGACGACCACGTGAGGACAGGGGAGAAGGCGACGTCTACAGACCCGGGCCTCAGGAGGAACCAGGCCAGCGGACGGCCTGAGCTCGGACTTCCGGCCTCTGGGACTGTGGGAAAACCCATGTCTGCTGTTGACGTTGCCCGGTCTGCGGCCCCGTGTCACGGCAGCCCCAGGAAGCTAACGCAGTTGCAGTTGGAGTGAGTTCCACGTGTTCCCATCTCTGTGCCTTTTCCGCACACTGGGGCTGAAGATCCTTGAAAGCAGCAAACCTGAGATCTCGTGTCTGATCCATCACTTCTGTTCTAGCAGCAGGCCCAAGTGCACAGTCTGGTTTCAAAAACTAGGCATTGGTGATTACGTGATGCAGTTAACTCATGGGTAGTAGAATCCGCAATGAAGTCTAAATTCACCCACATGGGTGCATAAATGCCACTCCCAAAATGCAACTCTTCAATGTGTAGTTCACGGTCTGTGACACAACTTGACGGGGCTGTAACACCATGTCCTGGGTGAATTGATGGAATAGTGAGCACACGGGGGCTTCCATCTTCATGAAATGGAACACTCCTAGTGTCCAGAGTGCAGATGTGACCTGTGTTTTAAATTCTGCTTGAAGGCATTCACATATCACGCAAATTATATCTAATTAGCAAAACTGAAAATGGAACAACCCGTCACCACCAAGAACCCTTCCTCTGCAACAAATTGTCTCCACCTTCACCTGCGACCCACCAGTCCATGCTACTACGCAAAACCAGCATAGTCACAATCACAGCAAATAAGCTTTTATTTTCTGGTTTTGGGTTTGTTTTGGAGCACATCATGTTTATCAGTAATGAAGTGCTGGTTGCCTGTGACAGAGTCCAGCTCACATCAACTTCAGCCCTAAAGAGAAACGTGCAGTAGATTCCAGAGTAAAGTGAGGTAGGGGGAGCTCGCCCGGGGCGGCTAGACGGGGTGTGTGCGGGGTCAGAGGTCTTGCCCTCCATCCCCTCCCCCTCCTGTGTCAGGGACATGGCCAATATTGACCAAGGCCACCTGCATGCTGACTCCAGCACTGATCCAGGGCCTCCCCAGCAGGGGCCTAAGACAGCCCTGGGGACGGTCAGGAAAGTCCTCCCTAAAATGGGGACCCTTGAGAGTGGACAGAGGTGGCCATGGTGGTCCCTACGGGATGAGACAGTGGAACATAGGCGTGCTCAGCACTGAGGGTGGGAGCCGAGGAGGAGGTGGCAGGGACAGCGGGATCTGGTGTTTGAATGAGTGGGGTGAGGGGCCGGTCTGGGCAGGGAGCTCGCTGTCCCCATGAGCCTGGAGCTGCAGGTGTGCCACGCCCTTCCAATGCCCTGTTCTTCTGGATGACCCGATCTCAAGTCTTCCAGTGATACAGATGTTAATCCATGTACGGTGTTCTGCAAAGGTCTCCCCAGGCCGTTGTGGCCATTTACTTCAGGTGTGAGATTTGTCTTTGGCCCAAAGTTTGAAACGTTTCTGTAGTTAAATCATTCTTCCACCACCTGAAAACTTAAAAATGTGTCCTTCATACACAGATACGAAGATGCGGTAATTTAAAGATTTATATTTGCTATGGGTCTAATGTGTCCCCCCAAAATTTGTGTCTTGGGAACTTGACCCCCACTGTGACTGTGTTAAGAGGGTGGGAAATCTAATGACGGTATTTGGAAGGCAGGACCTGTGAAAGGGGACTGGATCTGAGGACCGTGCCCTCGTGAGAGGATTGGCCCGTCCATAGAGTGATGGGCTGATAGTTTAGTCGGGGGTCATGGGCGTGGCTTGGATGGCTTTATGAGGACATTCTCACCATGTGACACTCTGGGAAGAGGGCCCTCCCCAAGTGTGTTCCCTGGACCTGGGACATGCTGTAAGAAGTTAAATTCTGTTTCTTTATACATTGCCCAGTGTCAGGCGCTCTGTTATACGCAACAGAAACAGACTGACAGGATTGTCCATCCTCTCTCACACTTGGTGACCCAGCCCACTGTTAGTTTGTCACGGCAGTCTACTGTGAGGTGTGGCCTTACGGCCGTGCCCCAGCATTGCACAGCAGTTGTGCTAGCGCCACCTGTGCACAAACCTTCATGGGAAACAGCCCCCATGCACAGCGTGTCTACAGCAGTCACAGCACACAAGCCACTGTCACCAACAGCCCCACGGCTTTTCTCTGTGCTCGCATCCTGGTGCACAGGGGTCAATCCTGGAGGAAGGCTTGGCCACACAGCGTCCAGCCCTTTCCCGGGTCCTTGGAGTCCTCAGCTGGACCCCTGCCCCTGGCCAGCCAAGTGCAGGACGGCATGGGAGGCTGGCAGAGGCCACGCCACACCCAGATTCCTCACCAGGCCTCAGGGGCTGGCCTGGGGGTGACAGCCTGGCCTCAGAGAAGAGGGGCCACAGGCGTTGGCGGCAGCTGGGGTCCCTGCCGCTGCCCCCGCACCTGTGTGTGCCCAGGCCCACTGCTGCCATCTGCAGCAGCACCTGTGCCTCTGGCTCTGTGCTCAGCCATGAGTTGAATTGGTGCTTGTCGCAGGTCCCACCGCCTCTATCATGGACGGTTCAGAACGTGTTTTTCCAGCATGACACTCTGCCCCCCCTCTTGTCTGAAAGTGCTCTTTTATTTATTTACCTACGGACGTAGGTATGTGTTTACTCATTTATTCTTAGGAAATAAAATCTCGCGTTTTTCCACATTCTTCTCCGCAGCCCACATTCTTCAACTTCTGCTGTCACCTTATTCACGATAACTTGTTTTCCTTTAAAGTTTTAATAATTTTCTTAAGAGAAAAATGCCACATCCAAATACTTCTCTAGGTATTTGGAACATGGAGGAAAACTGAAATACGGTGTTCTGAGCTCTCTAGCGGCACCTTCATTAATCTATTTGTGGAAGCTTGAGCAGGCTGTGCCGAGGCCCCACGGGAGTCGCAGCATGACCACGCGACCCCGTCTGCCTGGCCACCGTCTCACCCTGCTCAGCTGACATTTAACAGGGCTTGTCAGGTCAGGAGCGTTAAAAGTGAGGGAATTCATTTACATACCGCTGAGCACGTGCTTAAAAGACGTCTTCTGCTCTATCAAGTCGGCGGGTTTTTGTAACCACAGGGATGGAGTGAGATTATTCAGTTAAAGGATTATCTTAGGCGCCTAGAAGGGATGTTAGTATGTGTCTGTAGTAATTAGGAGACTGTTAAGCTCTTCACCTCTGCAATAAGATACGCTCCACTGGTCTTAACTTGTAGCTGACACAGAGTGTACCGAAAGAACTCACTTAGTTCCTTTTTCTTCCTTTCCTTTGCTCTCTCCCCGGGCGGCTCTCCGACTTCCCCATGGCGCTCCCAAGCACGCAGGCATGATCCTTTACCCTGCTAGCCCTTTGCAGGGAAGGAGAACATTCTATTCTGCTAATGATATTTGCTGTTAGATCGCGTCAAGGTAAATCACTCAAAACACCAGCCCACTGAAATCCTCAGCTTACCTTCAGGACAGACGCCAGGGCAACCATTCAGCTTCTTTTCAGATTTGCAGCCCCGTGTACTGCTGTTACCACATAACGGGAACCAAATGGACTTAAAAGGACATGTTTATTGCAGCCCGCGGCACACAGCGATGTTAACCGGCGCTGGGCTTGGTGGTGGCCACGGACACGCACGGCTGACCTTCCCAGCCCGAGCGCCTGGACAGCGCCGGGACCGCGCAGACTGCAGGCAGGACTGTGCGAGTTCAGTCTTCCTTCAGTTTAAATTTTCATATTTGTCTCTTGCTGTAATGCTTTGATCCAGAATGTTCCTAGTGACCAAAGCACGCCTGTGGCAAACGTGATGGAAGTGGGATAATGACACTTAGGAAATCTTGCATTGGGAGGCATTTCAAGTGTTGGGGAGGAAACGTAGAGAGGCTCAGCCTTTAAGGAAAATACCCTTGGGCAGGTTTTGAGCAGAGACAGACTCAGACACAAGGGAATCTTCAGCCACCGCTGGAAGGAACAATAGGACTGGCTAAGGAACCCCAGGAAGGTGGGCAGGGCCTGGGCAGCCGTGGCAGCCGTGGCAGCTGTGGGGATGTCGTCCAGGAAGCCAGGGTGGCACATGAACAACTGCAGGGCTGGGAGTCTGGGGCAGGTTGAGGATTGCAGACAGAATAGGCTGCGGAAGGTTAGGGGATTTCCCTTTCAGGTCTCTGTGAAGCCAAGCTAAGTCCCCCTGGCCTGCAGAGTCACATGTGTGCAAATGAAGTCAGAGCAAGAACAGGATTAGAAAGGAAAAGGAAAGAGCTCTTGGAGCTCAGGAGTGGGGGCCCGCGAAGGTCGAGTGCACACAGGGAAGCCCAGGTCAGTGTGCACAAGGCCACGTGGGTTTGCAAACGGCCAACGAATCACAAGCACAGAGAGAAGTAAAGTAATTTAGACACACGCACCAGTGACTCCTCGTTTCTGAGAATGTAGTAAGAGAAACTTTTCTCAGCAGAAACACAGTCAGTGCAACCTTTCTACACCAGGTGACTGAGGAGGGTGTGTGTATACCCCATGAGTGCGACAGTCCTTAAAACCAGGTTCACAACGGCTCGGGCACAAGGAGATGTCAGAGAGAGCCAGAGCTGGGTGGTGGCTAATGTGGTCAAACAGATTTAATTCACGACTCTCCAAATAAGGAGAAAGAGACTTCAGTGAAGAACTGGGCTCACCTCGAAACACAGCCAGGCAAGTGGGGGTTACAGCCAAGGAGCAGGTGGGTTTGGTGGACAGAGAATCACTAAGAGCAGCATCAGGGTCAGGGGAGTCTGGCTAAACTGACCTAACAAGATTCTTGCTGGAGACAGGCCAGGTTGACCAGACATCCCCTGGGGGCGGTGGAGGATGAGGAACTGGATCAGATATCAGGGTGATCAGATATCCAGGTCGAGGTTGTGGCTAACCTGACCTAGCAGGGCTCTTGCTGGAATTTGACAATGCAGAAATGAATGCAAAAGGCCGAAATCTGAGGGCTAGTTGAAAAGTTCAGGGCGGACTGAGTAGAGTTTGTTCAAGGAGAGACTCTTTGTTAGGGGTCAAGTCGCTGGACCTGCACTTAGGGAGTAATTCCAGAGCCAGAATCCATGTCCCAGGAGCGTCCTGCTGAGCCAGGAAGTAGGGAAGTGGGGGGATGTGGGGGACTGGCGGGTGTCCAGGAGAGGATGTGTAAGGGACAGCATCTGTGAAGAACTCACATGATACACTAAACACGAAGGGAAAACAAGAGAGAAATGTGTATTAGATGCATAATTACAAAGTAAGACAGTTTAAAATTCCCTTCATAGGCAAAATACAAGAAATCATCTAAGTTTTTGATAATACTTTTCTCCGGATCTGGGGGTGATTCCTCCCCCCGCTCCATAGTTTTGTTTAGGTTCTGTAGAATTTTATTTAATAAGCATTTATAACTATTTAATAAAACAAATTAGCTAAATACTTTAAGTCAGACAAAAATGTTTATGTCTAGTGATGTGCCGTAACTCAGTACCATTTTGTAGGTAGGTATAGTAGGGACGACCACGTCTGCTCCGTGGTGCGCCCTGTCTGTGAGGGGATGCTTGGATTTCGAGCAGACAGAGACATGTTCAAGAGATCATGGTGAAGCACTTGATGAACCTGATAAAATACATCAACACACAGATCTAAGAAATCCAGGAACCCTCCAACTAGATCAATACAAAGAAAACCAATCTCTACGTCCATTGCAATCAACTTGCTGAAAGCACAAGGAAAAGCTAACATCTTTAAAAAGCAGACACAGAGAGGGAAGACCATTGTGTTCAGTGAATCTTTTAAGCGAGAATCCCCATCTCAGACTCTGTTTCTGGGAACCCAACCTAAGACAGTCACTAAACGAGAGCGCACATTTGGCGCAGAGAACCCGACCCAAGACGGTCATTAGTGGCAATCAGCTCGGTGTTGCGTACATGACGGATTAGACAGTCTACGGAGGAAAGGGACCAAAGAAGATCCTCAAAAACATGGAAAGTGAATGTAAGTTTGATCAATCTTATCAGAAATATTAAAATAAGATGGACATATCCTTAGACCTGCCAAAAATTTCTGCCATCCCCAAGAATAAGCAAACACAGAAAAAGACATTGGGATTGATACGGAAACTCTCGAACGGAACTGGAGCTGTTCTGTCATGTGAGAAATGTAAGTCTGATAAATATAGATTTTAGTTAAATATTCCATTAAGCAAATTGATAATTAAGCCAATTAGTCTCAGGTGATCGGACAGTTAGTGAGTCGGCTCCAAGCGATCTGGCTCCGTCTCAGCAGGAGGAGACACGGAAGCCAGGCGTGGAGGTTACGGGAGACAGAAGCTGGGCAGGGACCCTGCGGTGGGTTCTGAGAGTCCCTACCCCGCCGGTGAGGAGGGGGGTGTGGGCAAGTCCCGGTCGCTTTCTCCAGGTGGCTTAGAGCCTCGCAGTAACGCAGCACAGGGAGTCTGGATAAGCCAGGCTGAGACTGCAGGGGACCTGCCATTCCCCCGGCCCCCGCCCCGCCATGGCGTGATGCAGCCAGGCCCGGCCGCTTCAGGGGGCTCCCAAACACCAACAGTACGTGGCCCGCAGTGAGGGGTGGAGAAGCCACATGGGGCAAGGCACTGCGCTCTTCCAGCCCACTCAGCTTCAGTCTGCTTCCGTCTGTGTGCGACTGAGCGCTGACGAAGACACGCCCCACTCATCTTTCTGGTCCCCATCGTGGGCTTCTGTGCCAGCCTGCTGGGGCTGCCACAGCAAGCACCACAGGCCAGGCTGCTTCAGTGACAGACGTGACCTCCTCACCGCTCTGGAGGCTGGAAGCCCAAGACCGAGGTGTGGCAGGGCTGGCTTCTCCTGAGGCCTCTCGCCTTGGCTTGCAGACGGCGTCTCCTTGTCCACACGTGGCCTTTCCTCTGTGCAGGAGCCTCTCTGGTGTCTCTCCCTCTTGTTGTAAAGATGCCAGTCATAGTGGATCAGAGCCCTAGCCCAGTGGCCTCATTTAGCCTTAATTATCTCCCCAAGGCCCCACCTCCAAATACAGTCATATGGAAGGGATGGAACTTTGACATATGAATTTAGGGGGACACGGTTCAGTCCATAACAGCTTCCCACACCTGCTGTCCTTCCAACATCTGCAGCAGAAATCTCGAACCCTCGCACCAGCTAGCCTCGCCTCCAGTCCTGGCACATGCCCGTGCGAAGGGCAGACGTGCCCAGGGTGGAGGTCAAGAATGGAAGGAAACTCAGTTGTAATGTGTAAAATCCAGTAGCAAATGTATCTCTTCATGCTACTCTGGTAGAATTTTCAACAGTTTCCTAAGACTAAAGCCGTCGTTTGGAACGGATCCCACTCCTGTTCTACTGTAACACAACGCAGATAAAACCACGTCTGGTGACATGCAGTGGGCGATCTTGACTCTGGGAGCGGGACGCTGGTGTGCCTTTCGGGCACACCCTTCGGCCGCACGCTGCTTCTCTGGCCCCGTCCTCTAGGTTGCTGACGGCAGTTGGAAGATGTTCAGTTGGAGTTAATTTTCCATTTTGTATTTGCTTGTCAGTTTTATTCCATTCTGTGGGTAAAATACTCTGATACTGCAAAAATAACAACTACTGAAAATGTGATCTTCCTAAACCAGATGCTAAAGCAAGGCCTTTGGGTTTGCGACACAGTAAAATGCAAATTGGGACTCGTTTCTGGAGCCACGTGAATGTGTCCCCATCGTTCCTCTGGAAGAGGGAGCCAGCGCCCATGGGTCCCCTCAGCCTGGTGTCCTGACCTCCAGCTGGCGGGCACAGCAGGCCGTCTGTATTTTAGGATGTTGGAGGAGAGGCTGCGGTTTACCGCAACCCAGCGCAGAGCCACGGGGGTAGATGGAGAGGTTGCGCCGCGTCCCCAGGCACCCCTGCCTGCCGCATCAGAGACGAGCTCATCTCTAAACGTTTATGGGCTCCTCATACTTCATTTGACGGAACAAGGAGCTCCATGATGGGCCTCTGATGGGCTAAGGGAATTCTAGCTTTTTCGAGTGTGGGTCTTATGTAAGTTATTATGTAAGTCGCCCGCTCATGTCCTGTAGAAAGCGCCACTGTCCCCAGGCTGCCTTCAGCTTCACAGACAGCCGGGCTGGAAATAGGGTCCAAGGGAAATTAAAGAGGAGCCAAAAGAGGTGGCCGCGGGTGACGGGCCCCGCTACGGGACGGCTTCCTGCAGGGAAAAGCTCAAGTGTCTGACAACTAAAGACTGAAGCAGAGGACGATGGAGTCTAATGGTTCTGGAAACTGCTCATTGCAAAACGCTAAGTTTAAATAGTCGCAGCGTCCCATATCCACATCTCCGACTCTGTGTAACAGAAGCAGCGCTGGGCAGTGACACTCAGGAGACGCAAGGGCACTGTCGGGTCACGTCTGCAACGAGAACGGTGCCCGGCACCCAGTCAGTGCCCAGTCACTGCTGTTTTTAGCACTGATTTTTAAAATATTTTTATGTATATTTTTTGACATTTTTCTCTGGAACTTTCTCTGTTTCCATTTTACTTAAGAGTATATGATAGTTTTATTAAAATAATTTTTAAGGAACTCACTGTATCTTAAAAACATAGGATGCTCAGCCCTCAGTAAATATTATGTGTCTCACACTCTGAGATTTGGGTCACATGTGACCCATAGTGACAAGACCTTGAGCAGGTCAGGCTCAGCCTTAAGAAGGACACTGTGGTGGAGGTGACAGGGCCAGGGGACACCAGCTGCAACCGCTCTGAAGAAGACAATGCCTGGTTCACTGCAAGGTGCTCACGTGAGCAGAAAAACAGGCATCACAAGGGGGGTCCTGCTCAACATGCAACAGAGTATTTTTGAAAATGGATGTAGTTTAGCAATGACACTGTCTACTGTGAGGAGGAACCAGCTCTCCATCCCAGAGGAAACTGGCAGAGACCAGGTTCTGCAGGAGAGACGCCTGCCGTGGGTTGGGGACTGTCTCTGTTGGGACACTTGCAGCAGTGAGTAAGGACAGTTCTGACCCACAGCAGCCTCCGGAGCAGAAAAGCGTGTCAGCTGGAGTCTGCTGTATGGCTTAAAATAACCAGTTTATCATTTCTCTTGATTCTGTGGACACCTGGGTGGGTCTTCTGCTGGTCATGCTTGGGCTCGGGCACATGACTGTCTTTAGCTGGCAAGTCAGCTGGGACCGTGTCCTTCTCAGCCACTGCAGGTCTTTCACCCACAAGCAGCCTGCACAGGAAGGCTCTGCACGGCAGCTTTGAAGAACAGCAGGAGACGCTACAAGGCCTCTTACGGCCTGAACCCGGAACCACACAGTGTTACTTCCAGCACACCCCAGGGGTCAGAGCAAGTCCTGGGCTAGCTTAGATTCTAGGGTGGGAGAAGACCCCAGTGCTTAATGGGGGAGCGGCAGAGGACGTACGACCACATCTCGGAAGACGGGAGTTCAGAGGCTAGGTGGAGTCCGGTGGCAGGTTAAGTAGCTCGAGGTGCCTGCAGAGGCCCAGCTTATCTCCTCCTCTTAGCACCGTGTTTCCACCTGGCTTCATCCTCATGCTGGTGGAAAGACGACCACGGCAGTTCCTGGCACCACATGCAGATGTAACGACATCCACAGATCGAACGAGGGCTGTCCCTTCTCATGGGAGCAAGGGAAGTTTCCCAGGTTTCCTGTCCTCTCTCCCTGGTCACAGCTGGGGCACGTGCCCGTGTGCCCCAGTCGCTGGCAAGGGCGCACAGCTCAGAGAGCCACATCCCTGCAGTGAGGGAAGAGGTTAGCCTCCATAGCGCCGAAGTCAGGGTCATTGGGGAGGAGGGCCAGGAATGGGGACTCAGTAGAGGGCAGCCGACAGCGTCACCTGCAGGTACCTTGAGAGGAAGCTTTTGTTTAATCCCACACGATCAAAACCAGGCCTGGCTTCGGCTCTCTGCTCTACAGGCAGAAGACGAGATCTGTGCGGATAGTTAGTCCCCACCATCTCCATAGTCCCCACCATCTCCAGCTCTAAGGGCCCTCGGGGCACTGGCCTGCCGTCCAGTGTTACCTGTGATTGACGCTGAGATCACTGTCCCCCTAGTCGCACTCACACAGTGGAGCAGAAAGCGTTTGCAGCACGGGGGCCAGTGTTCTCTGAGTCGGTTTGTTGCGTGTCGGAGACGCACCGTCAAAGTGGCTACAGCTGTGGGTCTAAAGGCAGAGCCCCGTCTCCACGGGAAGTCACCTTCAGGTTAGCAAGAAAGTGGATTTCAGTAACTGAGCCAACAAGACTTAGTTTCGAAGTCTGGGGTCAGCAAACCCTGGGGACATGTTGTAGCAAAGACATGATGCCCAGAAGAACAGACGACATGTCCCCACAAACACTTGTACACAATGTTCACAGCTCTCTGCTCACAACAGCCAGAATGTGGAACCACCCAAGGACCCGTCAGGGGATAACTGGATGAACAGAAGTGGTGCCCACACGGTGGAATATTAATCAGCAATGAAAAGGAAGGAAGGGCTGACACGTGCCACAGCACAGATGAACCTTAAAAACATTATGTTAAACGACAGAAGCCAGACACAAAAGGCCATGTATCGTGTGACTCTGCTGACATGAAATGTCCACAATGGGGAAATCTCTAGAGACAGCAGGTGGACGCATGTTTTCCCCGGCTGGGAGTGGGCGCCTGGGGACGGGGCTGGGGTGGGGGAGGGGTAGCTGAAGTGTATGGGGTTTCCTCCGAGGGCGATGGAAATACCCTAAAATTGACTGGGGATAGTCTGCACATCTGTGAACGTGCTAAAAGCCATCGATTGTACATGTTAAGTAGGTGAGTTTGTGCAGTCTGTGAACAAATTTCAATTAATCTTATGAATTAATTAATCTTATAAAAACCAGAGATGGGACATACATCACTCCTAGTTACTCTTGGGTAGACATCACGCATCTACAGTGTCAATTATGGGTTTCTTTCCTCCCCAGAAAGCTCACTCACAGCTGCCCAGCAGAGGCTATCTCAGGAGAGCTGTGGGGGGCTGTGCTAGGACTCCCCGTCAACCCATCTCCATGGCAAGCGGCCCTGGTCCCAGCATCCCTCACAGTCCCCATGAGACCCAGGTTCTTGCCAGGGAGGACACCGGGGCCTGGGGCTGCATGAGAGCTGAGGCTTCCTGCTTGTGTTTGAACAGCCTCTACTTTCGGAAGACACGGAAAGGCCACGGCAGGGAGAGATTTAGGGAGGAATCTCGCCGGAAGCAGCCCACGGCTTTGCTATGACTGAATCAGACGACATCCCCTTGCCCGGACCGTGGAGCATTATACTGGGAAGCGTCTCAGCGACTCTGTAGTAGACAGGCTCTGGGGTGGCCCCACACCCTGCCTGCTGTCCACACCCTCATGTGTCCCTCACCATGACAGAACACAGCAACTGTCACGATGGCTTGTGCGCAGATGCGATTGAGTCACGTGAAACTGTAGCCTTATCTCTCTCACACACATACACCCTCTTCTCTCCCTGCCTTTAAGGATGCACATGGTCATGCTGGAGAAACCCAGACAGTAAGAGGCCAAGAACAGCCTCTGGGACACGAGGGCAGCCTCTGGCCGACAGCCAGTGGGAAGCTGCACCCTCAGTCCTGCCACCAAGAGGAACTGAATTCTTCCGACAGCGTGAGTCAGCAGAGAATTGAATCTTTCCCAGCCACAGCTTCGACAAGATCACGGCCCAGGCCACCACCTCCATCACAGCCTCATGAGACCCTGAGCAGAGGACCCGGCCGAGGCAGCCTGGACTCCTCTGAGGTCACAGTGTGCACTGCTGTAAGCCACTGGCTTTGGGGCAATTGTTATGCAGCAGTAGCTAACTAACCAGACTCTCACTCAAGTCTGTTCAAATCTCACCTTTTCCATGAAGCCCAATCTAACCCCAATGTAGTTCTGCCATGTCCCCTTCCTCCTTTCTCTGCCTGCCCAACCCCGGCTGCCCTCCTTTGGCTCTGTGTTCAAGCTCATGTCCCCTCCTGTGTGACCGTGGGACTTGCCTGTGCACTGGGTATGTTCATCCCTCCCTCCTGCTAGTCTGTGAACCCCAGCAAGGCAAGAACCTCCCCATGGACACCGTGTACATGGCACGTGATAGGTGCCCAGTGATCACTTACCAAGGGACGCTTGAATTCTCCAGCCAGACCATTGTTCACCTGAGGAAATCAAGGCCCTGAGATGGGGGTGACCTTGGCAGAGTCAACGTCCTCATCCAGGTTCCCAGGCTCCCGTCAGCTCACGTCCTGTCCAGCAGTACTGGTGTGGTGCCTGCCACTGCGAGGGCAGTGCTACAGGTGGCCCAGGCCTGGTCATCATCCCCTGGAGTGGCACCTGACCCTGCTCCCAGATGCTGCCCCTCGTCCCCAGGCTGGCCCCGCTGGCTTGTCTGCTCACCCCCGGGTGGGCAGTTCCTTCTGTCAGCAGAATGTGCGCTCCAGGGAGGATCTGAAGGTCTTCTTTTAAATTTTCTACTGCACTCCTGTCTTGCATACATGTTTCTCAAAAAGGAAAAAAGGTGCAACGTTGTAGCTACCATTTCTGAGCACCTGCTGTGCTCCCAGAGTCCTTTGCATTCTTCCTTAGCTTTACCCCCCAAGCGTCCTGTGGGGCAGGTGTATTATCTCCACTTTACAGAGGAGAGAAAGGAGGTGGACAGGGTGAGGGACATGATGGTCTCACAGCTGCAGCAGCAGCAGAGCTGGGATCAAATTCAGTTACAACTCATTGAAGGCACCGAGCTCGTAACCCCTGCATCTATGTGAGCTTTGTGGGTGATGGATTCTATCTGCTCACATCCTGCAGCTGCTCCACACCCCAACCCAGGAGCTCCCACCTCCCGTGCAAACCTGGGTCCCACCTTCCACTGACCCCTCCACAGACCAGTGTATAAGTCCCACCCCCGGCAGCCCAGATGCCCTCTGAGCAAAGCTGTGCCCTCCATGGGGCTGCCTGCAGGCAGGAGCCCTTGTCTGGCAGGTAAGTTTCTGCAGAGACTCGCCCCCTGGGCTCCATCCTCGGGGCAGATCTCCGCAGGTGCAGAGGTGTGGCCTCCACTCTGGGGCACACAGGTGGCCGATTCTCCCAGCGCCGACACTGCAGGTTCGGCTCTCAGAGGTCTCGAGCCCTCCGCCCAGCAAGCCTTTTGTATTTTGGAAGTTAAGAGTCCAGGAAAACTCAGAGGAAGAGTTGCCAGGAGGGACACATTCTCGGAGTCCTGGCTTAGGCGCTGGTGGCTCTCAGGCTGTCCCCCCATCACCTCCATGCTGAGCAGTCCGTTCCCTTCCCCTGCTCACAGAAGGATGTGCGTGCCCCTGACCTCACAGCTGTGCAGGGCAGGGATGAAACAGAACGTGGGCCATCACTTGTGCCACGTGTGGGCTTTGCCAGGCATCCTCATGGCTGTGCTGGCCATACACAGAGCTCACAGACATTCACGAGGGCCGTGTGTCTGAGGCTGAGGGTGAGGGGTCTTGAGGAAGGGGCCCCTTCACACAGAGTCCTGCCATGTGGTCCACACAGTGCCCCAAGCACCAGGATGGGTCTCATAGGCTGACATTGATGTCTGCAGTGAGGACAGCAAAGGGGCCTGTGCAGGCGAGAGGAGGCCTCTCTGCAGCTGAGAGGGGCCGCCTGATGCGCAGTCGGGGGCCGGCTGTAACCTCTAACTCCCTTTCTCCTTTGCGCAAAATCTCAAAACACGAAGCGGTGCTCTCCCTCTGAAAATGGCTGTTATCTCGGAGGCGCTGGCTCTGAATCTGCAATCCATCAATCGATCCGAATGAACTCAGCAGAGTCTGTGCTGAACGTGGCTCATCGACCATCGAGTCGGCAGCAACTCTGCATAAACACTGCCTCAGAGCGCACCGACGGGTATACTGACGGGGACTTTCTAAAGCCCCGGATTCTGACCAGCTCTCTGTCTAATTTGCAGCTCTTCACAGTGACAGGCACAGACCGCAGGGCTGGGCATCAGCAGGGGAGCCAGGACGTGCCCAGGGGCCTGTCCTGGGTGGATCCTGGGCTGTGAGCTGCATCTGCCAGCGGTTCTCCCTCCACCTCACCTCTGGGGCCCTGCTCTGGGCAGGTAACCCGGGATCCATGCATCAGTGGGTCCAGGTGGCCGGTACTGCCCCTGGGCCAGGAACTACTGTGGCAAAGCAGAGCTGGACAGAGGAGGCAGAGAGATAGTCACATGTGCAGGGCACCAGGGACGGGCAGCCCAACCGCAACGCAGAGACAGCACAGCCTCCAGTCTTCTCTGTCCCTCCCAGCATGTCCCCAGCTGCCTCAGCCTCTGCGCCTTCTCCCTGCACCCACACTCCCACCCCAGACGATCTCTGCATTAGCATGTCAAGCCTAAACCCCCCTCTGGAGCTCGGGACTCCTACTACCCCTTCCCGATGAGTCTCCTGCCCTGCACGCTGCAAGCTTCCCTGCCTCCCTAGACGGTGCGTCCTCCCGTGCTGCCCCGGCCGCACCTGCATCCCTCCTCAGGTCTCTCCTTCCCACGATCCTCTGCTTCCTGCTCCTTCTTTCTTGGTCCTTCACACTTGCTTTTCTCTCTGCTTGGAAATTCCCGCCTCCCCACACCTCCCACGGATGCCCCTCCCAGCCGTGCAGATCTCACCCTGCACCTCAATCCCCTGGGCTGTGCCTTCCCTTAGCCACAGCCACCACCCTGCTCACACGCAGTCACACGACTTACGAAGGCACTGTATCAGTTAGCTATTGCCGCACACAAGCGCCTGACACCAGGAGGTTTAAAACAGCAACTCTCAGTCCCATGGGCTCGGCTGAGGGGTTCTGCCTGTGGCTGGGCTTGCTCATGCCTCGCTGGGACCGCAGGGCTGGCACAGCTCCAGTCCACACGCCTCCTGTCCTCCAGCGGCTCTCCCCTTACACATGGCAGAAGAAGAGCCGGAGCGCAAGGTCTGCAGATGTCCAGCCCCCAACCCCCATGGTCTCGGCAGCTGCAAGTCCAGCCCAGTCTTAAGGCCACCCCCAACAGGACAGGCATCCTGCTGAGAAGGAGGCAAGAGACCACCTCCCCTGTGAAACTTGAAAACAAAATACTTTGTGAAACTCTTTCCCTGTGACATTATGGATCAGAAGGTGACAGGTAAGCAAATGTGTTAGCAGGAGGCTCAGACACTCAGGGAGAGAGGACAGCACAGGAGCCCAGCGCAAAGGCGTCACACACAGGACAGCCACCCACAACAGGACGCAGCTCTGCAAGGTGCCGGGTGAATGTGGCACACATGCCCTCTTTTATTTGTTTTTCTGCTAAAGAGCAAGTAAACACGGAATTCACCCTGCACTAAGCTGAGTAAAAGAATGTGACAGAACATGCGTGCCTCGATTTTGACAAGTGCATTTGGCACCAAGTACTGCAAAGGCTCCACCGAGAAGCCAGCGTAGGGCATCCCTCCTGGGAACACCACCCCGACACCTCCTCCGCAGCCCAGCATGGGTACAAAGAGCAGGAAAGCATTGGTGCATTTTTCAAAATACAGCAGAAGTGAGAGTCGTGGCTGTGAATGCCGCTTGGGGAAAACCCCTCAGCACAGCAGCTGGGGCGAAGGGTCAAGTAGCGCAGCCCCATCCTGGCCCCCCTGGGCGAGAGAGTGTGAGCCTCATCACTGTGACATCTGAGAGTCTCGCCACCGCCCGTGGAGAGTGGGCATGCCGGGGTGAGGACGGGGGCTGCAGGAGCTCAGCTGCAGGAGCCCCTTCCTCCCCTGCTGTGGCCTTGGGCGTGGCACAAGCTCTCCTGGAGAAATGTCCTCACCAGTAAAATGAGCGGTCTAGCCATGCAGCACCAGTTGGGCTAACTGCAGCCACAGCGACTGCAAGCTCTGAGCAGGTGAGCAGAGGGACAGTGGCTGCCAGCTCCTACATCCTCCTCAGGCCAAGTCCTCTGGTCTCTTCCAGTCAGTCCCTGGGCCAGCAGGCAGTCCACGGCCACCCCAAGAAAGGAAGCTGGGACCAGTGGATGACAGGTCTCAGCGACTCTGTCCCTGAGATGCTACGAATGTGCAGCATCTGGGGAAGTCACAGGGAAGAGCAAACACGGGGACGGACCCCAGCTGCAGCATGGACACAGCCCCCAGATCGGCAGGAGCGACTGCACCAAGATAGTGTCAGGAGGAGCCAGTAGGCTGCTGGTGTCCCGCAAAGCCCAGTGAGCCAGGGGTTGGCGGAGAGTCTCACCCAGTCACCCCCTGGGAGGAGGGTCCCCCAGGTTCCGCAGGAGCACCCTGACGCAGTCTGTGGCACTGGTCTCCAGAGGCAGGCCCCAGCCCAGCACCATTGGGCTGACCACTGCTGGATGCCCCACTGCCCAAAGGCAGAGCCATCCATGCTTTCCCCGGGCCATGGAACAGAGCGACCCAGCCACTTGCAGACTGACCTCCCACGCAGCCGGTGCGTGAGCAAGCGAGCCAGGAAGCCAGCCTCGAGCAGTGGCATAGCGGGCACCTGGTGCTGTCCCCAGCCTCTATGAGCCTCCACGGGGGTGGCCAGGAGCATGCGGCTGTGTTCTCCAGGAGCAGTTCCACCGCACGACAGGCCAGGCTGTGACAAGGGACCGAGGACCCTGGGGTTCAGCCCCAAGGAGGGTCGAGCACAACAGGGTGCAGCACGTGCAAGTCCACTTACAGGAGAGTGTCGTGTCCCCAGAACAGGATCCAGGCAGCATGTTTGTCAAGCATCTGCATCTGTGCTCACCAGAAACACCGGTCCACAGTCTGCCACTCTCGCCACACCCTTGTCACTCCTGGTGTTGCCATTGCACTCGCCCACAGAGAGTCGGGAAGCCTCCCTCCATCTCTTTCTGAGACAGGCCGTATGCTTTCAACATTCCCTTCCTTAAATACCTGATGGAATTTACCAGCAAATTATGTTCATGCCAATGTAGCCTTTAGGACAAGGGGTGTTACCAGATACAGTAATATTTCATAATATTTCTTTATGGGTAGTTTGGGGGGGGGTTGTTTGGTTTTCCAAGTTCAATTTCTTTCATTGATACAGGTAGGGCTATTGAAATTTTCTATTTTTTTCTTGTGACAATTTTGGTAATATGTGTTTTTCAAAGAACCCGACCATTGCTTCTAAGTTGCAGAATTTATCAGGATAAAGTTGTTTTTGATGTCTCTTTTTCTGTGTGTGTGAGATATTTGTCCTCTATCACTTGATCACAACACACGACACATGACAATTACTGTACATATCAGATTTCATAGCTTGCACCATCAGGCTTTTTAGGTATTTTTCTGTTATGATACACAAAAATGTAATTGATGAGAAATGAAAACATGTCTTATTAATAACTGAATTGTGATATAAATAAAATTGATACTGTGAGATTGATATTGGTCACATGAATTGCCCCTTTTGAATGAAATCAACATGCTTTATTGAAAAAACTGTGTAATATCAAGGCTAGGCCTATATTTCTGAGACTGGCAATAGTGTTTTTCTTTATTAAAACATAATTGATTCTACATATCTGTGAATACAGCACTGAGTATCAACACCTGCATGCAAGATGCGATGCTCAAATCAAGGTAATTAGTATATTTATCACCACACAGCGCAGTCATTTTTTGTGGTCCTTTACCATTTTCTGGCTAATCCCCACCATCCCCTTTTCCCACCTCTGGTGGTCTCAGTTCTGTTCTCTCCTTTTGAAAGTTCAATGTATTATTGTGGTTATTGTATGTTCCTTTTTTAATTTAATTTTTAGCTCCCACTTATGAGTGAGGACATGCAGCATTTCTCTTTCTGTGCCTGGCTTATTTCACTTATGATTTTCTCTAAGCTCATCCATGCTGCTGCAAATGGCAGAGTTTCACTCGTTTTTATGGCACAGGAGCATTCCATGGTGTGTAGGTGCCACATTGCCCTTATCCACTTGCCACTGATGAGCATTTAGGCTGTTGCTTTTTTTTTTTTTTTTTTTTTTTTTTTGTCTTTTTGTGACCGGTAAGGGGATCGCAATCCTTGGTGTGGTGTCGCCCGCACCGCGCTCAGCCAGTGAGCGCACCGGCCATTCCTATATAGGATCCAAACCCGCGGCGGGAACGCTGCTGCGCTCCCAAGCGCTGCGCTCTCCCGAGTGTGCCACGGGGCCGGCCTTTAATGCAGAAATGCCATCTCTCTTATTCTTCTTGTTGAACATTTGTTTTCTCTCTCTTTTTTTCTTTTTTTCCTTGATCAGCCTTTAGGGATTTATACACTGCATCAATCTTCTTTAAAAAGCAGCTTTTGACATTGCTAGTTTCCTGTCTGATTTGCCTGATTTCATTTCATTAATTCCTGCTCTCTGTTACTTCCTTTGCTCTAGTCTGCTTTTCTTCCTCTCCTTTCTCTGGCTTCTTAGGGTGGAAGCTCAGATCACTTGTTTTCCACCCTTCGTCTCTTCTAGAACAGGCACTTAGAACTATAAATTTCCCGCTAGGCACTAGTTTAGTTACATACCAAAAATATTGACATGTTATGTTTTCAGGATCATTTAAAATATTCAAATAGGTCAAAATATTTTCTGATTCAACCTTGATCCACAGATTTAGAAATGTGTTCATGGATTTGCAAATATTTGTTGGTTTTGTCAATAGGTTATTGTTATCAATAACTAAATTGATGTCATTATAGTTTGAAATTTATTCAGATTTATTTTATGGTCCATCATATGCCCTATAAATAAGCAAATCTATATGCACTTGAAAATGGATATTCCATAGTTTCTGGATGTAATATTCTGTAAGTGTCAATTACATCAAGCTGGTTGACACTGTTGCTCAAATCTTTTACATGCTTTCTGTGTTTTGTGTCAGCATGTCCTATTACTTTAGTGAAGAGAGGGCTAAAAACTCCAGCTATGACTGTACGTGTGTCTGGTTCTCCCCGTAGTTCTGTCATTGGTGCATGCACATTTAGAGCTGCTCTGCCTTCCTGACGAGCTGACAACTTCATCCTTGTGAAATGTTACTGTGCATCTGGCAACGCCCCTTGTCCTGAAGGCTGCATTGTATTAACATAGTTGCTCCACCTTTCTTGTGATGATACTGCACATGGTGTGTCTTTGACCGCCCTTTACTCCCAACATTCAAATTTTTATAGTTAAAGTGCATCTCCTGGGAACACTGTACAGCTGGGTCTTGCTTTATTTTGCAGTCTGATGATCTCTGCCTTTTGTGTGCAGTATTTAGTCTATTTATGTATAGTGTAATTCATTGTAGGGTTGGATTTAAATTTTTCATCGTGGTGTTCGTTTTCTGTTTGAACTGTTTATTTCTTGCTCCTTTATGTTTTCTTTCTTGCCTTCTGTGGTTAACCAAGCATATTTGATACCCCACATTATCTCCTCTATTGATGTGATAACTATACCTCTTGGTGATTTTTTTAGTTCTTTTTTAGAGCAGCTCTCCCCAGTATAGCTTTACAGTGATGACCATGCTGTTCAATGCAGCCACTGAACAGTTACAGAGAACTTGAAAGGTCTCCAGTGCAACTAGGGAACTGAGTTTTTAATATTATTTAACTTTAACTTAGTTACTGGCTAGTCACTACCACGCTGGATAGCACTGTTTTGGAGATTCCACATGCCTCTTTATCTTATCAAAATCAACCTTCAAATGGTTTTATACTACTTTATAAAGTAAAAACCTTACAACAGTAAATTCCATTTATTCCCTTCAAGCCTTTGTGCTCATGTACATTTTAATTCTACAAATGATGTAGGTCCTATAATGTAATTCATTACTTTTTCTTTAAACAGTCAAATATTGTTAAAGGGCTGTTTGTGAGAGAGAGCAAGAGAATTTAAAAGGAGTCTTTATATTCACCCACATACTTATCCTTCATCTTGCTCCTCATTCGTACACATTCAAGTTTCCAAGAGACCCAGGCAGCAAATTTTTAACTTCTGGAATTACCAAGAAGGCCCAGAATAAAAAATAGCATTAGCCATGATCAAAAAAATAGAAAATAAAATTTCCCCTGACACAAACCAAAAGGATTTACTCTCTTTTATGCAAAATTAACAAATAAAACCAACATTTAGGCATAAATTGTTGGTTTATTTTATTCTAAGAATATAAAGAATATTATAAAACACAATTTACTTTAAGAGAAAGAAAAACTTCAAGGCCCTGAATTAATTTTTCTGTGGCATTTGACAATGGAACGACAGCTACTGAGTTTTGAGGGCTATATTTGTAGCCTTTAAATGTTTAGCCTAAGGTTCAGACACACATTTTAACCAAAAGTCAGTCACCCATGAATGGGATTCAGACACGCATGTGTGTAGTAGATATTCCCTTCACATATCCTCTTAGAAAAATATACTCAAAGATGCATTTCTATCGACTTGAAGATCAATCAATATAGAGACTTCAAGACACTGCAAGGTGTGGAATAAAGCAAACGTATTTGTAAACACTGACATTAAATGTGGAACTGGCTTACAGATTATTCAACATGATAGCAATGCAAATGCCAAATACTCTAATAATAAATGATAACATTAAAGCCATAAGTATATAATAAAGGAATATGACCCCGAGCCGAGTCCTGAGTGTTCAGAATAGACAAAGCTTAGTTTATGTTCTCTAATGCAGTATTAGACATATCCACTGAGTAGCTAGCATATGTGGGCTCAGTGAGCATGAAGGACTGTGTGGACCACAGGGAGGAGGCTGGGATCAGGGGAGAACACCAGAATTTGCACCCAAAAAAGCTGCTGAACATTCCTTTTCTACATGACACAGTACCAGCTGCCATGGGGGTTTGCAGGGCCGGGCGTTAGAGAGATCCATGGAAAATGTGAATCAGGAAGGCAAGATCCATGCAATGAACAAACATGTGGATTAACTGTGTGTCAGGGACACTGCTGCTAGCCTGTAGAAACAGTAGGGTTCTGCTATGGTTTGAATGTGTCCCCTCTAGAATTCAGGTGTTGAAACTTAATGGCCAACATGATAGTATTAAGAGGTGATGCTTTTATGAGGTGATCAGGCCACAAGGGCTCCTCCCCCATGTGGGATCAAGGCCCTTATAAAAAAGACTTCACACAGCATTCGGCCACTTGCCCTTCTGCCTTCCACCGTGGGAAGGCACAGCATCTGTCTCCTCTGGAGGACACAGCAGTGAGGTGCCGTCTTGGAAGCAGGGAGCAGCCCTCACCAGTGAACCTGCTGGTGTCTTGATATTGGACTTTGCAGCCTCCAGAACTGTGAAAAGCAAATTTCTGTTCATTACAAATTACCCTATAGCAGCATAAATCAGACTAAAACAGGCTGATAGTCTTATATGAAACACAGATTTCAAAATCAAGTACACAAAATAAATGTAACCTGGCAGGTCTTACCAAGGAGATAAGCTGGGTAGCCAGATAGACAAGGTGGTAGGGCTGCTGTTTTCAGGTGGCATGCAGGCTGGGACCTGGCAGGGTGGCTGTGCAAAGATCCCAGGGACTAGTGCAGGCAAAGGCAGGGAGGGGCTGAAGGAGGCTGGCTGGGCTGGGGCCAGGCAAGCAGGAGAGAAGACAGCACTCCTGACATCAGAGGTCATCAAAGATCTGCGCAGACCGAGCACGCCCAGATGACCACATGGCAGGAGACATGAGCAGGGGTCCGCAGAGAAAATACTCATGTCAGGATGAAAGTGCTATTTGACATGCCTTGGAATTGCTTAATTTAGATAACTCCAAGTTTGAGGACAGGAAAATTTGCAGCTACTGAAAATACCTATCTTGATATTAATTCTACATTTACAACTTAAACTTAGGGACACGAATTGAAAGGCTATAACATTATTAGCTCGCAGGCTGACACCTTGATCCATGATATTTTAGCCTAGAGCAGAAATTTTATTGCTGCATTATAAAGTCTTTAAAAATAGTGTTTCTCATAGATGTACTTGACAGTAGCTACAAAATTTGTACAAGCATAATTATAGTGCCAGAGACTCATGGTGAGGGCATTTTAAAGTCAGGAAGCAGTTATTTTCTATGTTGCTATTTTCATTTCTCTTTAAATAAATGTTTACATATCTCATAAAACCAGTTCTCAAGCAAATGTTTGTGCTTTTAGCTGCAGAAAATATACCATCGGAAGTCAGGATATAGGCAATGGGTGATGGCTCAAGGCTAGGTCAGGCCAAGGTGCTCCAACCCACTGCTAAGCACTTGCCCTGCCTGCTGTTAATACCAGGTGTAGTGCTTCTGTGCTCAGGAAAGCCAGGTATCTAGGGGTGACATGTCCATAATGGGGAAGTAAGACATTAAAATGTGTGTCTGAACCTAGTGAAGGGAAATAAAATGCCCTCTCAATATCCTGTAAGAGTTGAAAATGACTTTAATCTAATCATAAATGGAACTTAATATTTAATGGGTCATAATTGGGAGCTCATTATTGTTGGAAGTTTTGAGAAGTATTTATGCCTCTTTTCTGCGGCACCTCACAGTCTCCAGTTTCCTCCCTCAAAAAGATCTGTTTTCAACTTCTCATGGCATCACTGCCATCACCAACACAATCTCTATCACCATCATCAACACAATCACCATCATCACCACAATCACCACCATCACCATCATCAGTATCACCATCACCAACATCACCACCATCACCATCACCATCATCATCACCATCACCATCATCACCATCATCATCACCATCATCACCATCACCATCATCACCATCACCATCATCACCATCACTATCATCACCATCACCATCACCATCATCATCACCATCACCACCATCACCACCATCACCATCATCATCATCATCATCACCTTCACCACCATCACCATCACCATCATCACCATGACCATCACCATCATCACCATCACCAAAATCATCACCATCACCACCATCACCATCATCACCACCATAACCACCATCATCACCATCACCATCATTATCAACATCACCATCATTATCACCATCACCATCATCATCACCATCACCACCATCACCACCATCACCATCACCATCACCATCATCACCATCATCATCACCATCACCATCATCATCACCATCACCATCATCATCATCATCACCATCACCATCATTATCACCATCGCCATCATCATCACCATCACCACCATCATCACCATCACCATCATCATCACCATCACCATCATCACCATCACCATCATCATCACCACCATCATCATCACCATCACCACCATCATCACCATCACCACCATCATCACCATCACCACTATCATCACCATCACCATCATTATCACCATCACCACCATCATCACCATCACCACCATCATCACCATCACCATCACCACCATCATCACCATCACCATCATCACCATCATCACCATCATCACCATCACCATCATCAACATCATCATCACAATCACCATCACCATCATCACCATCACCATCATCACCATCACCATCATCACCATCACCATCACCACCATCACCATCACCATCATCACCATCACCATCACCATCATCACCATCATCATCACCATCATCACCATACCATTATTACTCTCATCACTACCATCACCATCAGTATCATCACCATCAATGCCTGCATTACCATCCTCCTCATCACTATCATATAGCAATATTAGCAATAATAGCTCACCTTATTGGAGATCTTGCTAGGAACTTTCTCACATGATATAATTTAACCAGCACACGGGGCACAGTTAGGATGATGGAGAATGGGGATTAGTAGGATAACATACATGAGGTACCTATGACACAGTAGACTCAGTTATAAAATCTTTTGTTATAACAAGTTTCTCAAGCCTGGGGGTCCCTGGAAGCTAAAATTATGAAAAGAACCAAGTTTGCCTTCTGCCAGTTTCTCCCTCATTTAAAGTACACACCATTCCCTTGACTGTCCCACTAATTTATTCACCAAACGTTGGCTGGGCAATTGCTACGTGCGAGGAACTATTCTAAACACTGCAGAGACATAGTTCTGCCTGAGGCTTTCCCACCCCAGTCAGGAGCTCCTCCAGCAAGAAGGTTCATGCTGGAGGGCATCTTAAAGTCCAACTCTCCCAACTCGGCTGTACCAAAGCTGGAAACAGCAGCCTGTGGGGACATAGGGACGTGAGCCATGTCTGGCAGAGTTGGGTCCAGCACACAGAATACTAATGAACCCCCATCTGTGAGTGTCCTCCCATGGCTCCAAAGCCCCACCTCCATGGAGCCTCCTTGGGGTCCCAATAACCTAGTAAGGACCTCTCCATCTGGTGTGTCTTCAATTCAGCCCACAGGTTTATGGAGCTCCCCTGAGAGCAACATGCATGCCAGGTTCTGTCAGAGACAGAAGGAAAGAAAACACAAGGTACAGTCTTGCCCTGAGGAATATTATAATTTGGATGGTGACACAAGACATCGCTGCATGAAAATTTAAACACCTCAAGAGAGCAGCAGGCACAACCACAGAGCAGGCTGTCAATTACTGCTGGTGGTGGCAGCGTCCCTGGCCCCAGGACGGGCACCACTCTGCAGAAGTTCCCTTTGGTGCTCCCCTTCCCCAACCCAGGAGACCACCACCTCATTCCTAGGACCACACTGTCCTCCCTGTCACCACCTTCCATGCACAGGCCACACGCAGGCTCCTTTCCTTTTAATGATCAGGGCTGGAGACATCTGATGCCAGGCTTGGTCTTTCACAGGAAGTGGGTGTGACAGGAAAGGACAGGTGGACTCTGGCGCTTGGGGGTCGGGGATGCTGGATCCCCCAGTCCCTGCTTCCCAGCATCCTTGGTGGACCACGGAGCCAGTTCCATGGTCCCAGCCGGTGTTGCAGGGGTGGACGCAGTGGGTGTCCTTGCCCACCCACCCAAGCATGACGAGCCACTGGAGCACCTTGCAGGTTGGCAGTGACTGTGAAGCTCCGTGTAAAGGCGGAGGAAGCAAGACGTGGATGCACCAGACAGGTGCAGTGCTCTGGAAGCACCCGGAGCAGACCACATGTGAGCAGAGCAAGAAGATAGCCCGCCCTGGCCCCCGCCCTGTGCCCGCCACCGTCCCTGTGCACCCAGTGGCCCTCCTGAAGGAGCCGCAGGGTACTTTCCTGCTCCCGTCCAGACAGTTCCAGGCCAGCACTCCAGGCCATCTCCCATTTGCAGACCCCGCTGCGAAAGGCCTGCCAGGCGCTCCATCCTGTCCTCAGAGGGGTGCTGTCGCCTCACAGATCCCTGAGAACCAAGCTGCTCCCACATGGGAAGGGCCTGGCAGAGACCACCCAGGCCGCACTGCTGAGCCACAGCCAGGAGAGGCCTCCGCAGTCCCAGCCTGGGGACCACTCATGCCACTGTGGCTGTGGGGCTGCCCAGTCCCCTGTGCCCCAGCCGGCTCTCAGCGCTGCAGTTCCTATGGCCCACAGCACATTCCATCCAAGGCAGAGGTCACAAGGGATGGGAACCAAGGCCAAGCCTGAGGCGCCCCATCCAGCAGCCCGACCACTGCCGGCACCCAGAGTCACCCCTGAGCTGAGACACATCAGCGGGGAGCGAGTGTCCTCAGCTTCTGCTGCTCCCCGTGGCTGCTCCAGCAGACCCCTGCCAGGTGCCACTGTGCACCAGGTGCTACCCCAGCTCTGCGACACCACCCCATCTACACATGCATGCAGGTAAAGCCAACCCCCGGGGCAGAGAAATGGGGTCGGGCCCAGGAGGAGTGGTGGGAGGAGAGGTGGGCGCCTGCGCAGAGGCAGAGCTGCAGATCTCACCGCAGCACGTGGGGTGCAGGGGCCGGGCAGGAGACTCGCCGCTGTCCTCATGGGTGACCAGTAACCCAGCCACCTGTGGCAAGTCCTGCTCCTCATACTGCCAGGCCACCAAGGACGTGACAAGAGGGAGCTGATGACCACGCATCTTCCTTAATTTTACGGATGACATTCCCCTTTGATTGAAGCACTGAGACATTATTTAAAGTTTCAATAATAAAAAAAAAAAGCTCCTGGGGCCAAAGGTGAGGATGAGGAGCTAATACACTGGAACTGTAAATTGCCTATTCCGTCCACCACAGGGGGACGTTTGGGCAGGCGGTGCATCTGGAATTTACTGTACACAGAGCCCCTCCGTGTGAGTGCAGGTCTTGTGACTGCCTGCACCCTACCGGCACACCCCAGCCCCTAACGAGGTGCCCGTGGCGGGTGGGCACAGGGTGAGTGAGGCCGGCACACCCAGGCAGCAGGGCCAAGTCCAGACCGGCCCTCCACGTATCCAGGAGAGGCAGAGGGTACGGATCCGCTGCCACACCCTGTGGCAGGCGTGTGGATGCACCGGCCTGTGTGAGCGTTTCACACACGGGCATCACTGGCACTCCCTGCTTCCCCTGCAGTGCAGAGCCAGCCCTATAAGGCACTCGCGCAGCCCCCAGTCCACTGTGTGCCTTGGACACACCCCAACTGGGTGGCCAACGACACTCCCTGAACCCTCAAGCCAGTTGTCTGGGGATGTGTAGACCAACAAAGCAGGCTTTGCCAAAGTGAAACTGCAGATCAGCGTCTGTGTGTTCTTGAGCCTGGACAGTGGAGCCACGGACGCCACAGGCCCGGCTGGCACCACCCATGACCACACGCTGCAGAGTTAGGGTAGACAGGGAGCCCCAGATCCAACCCGTGGCCGGGGGGTGGCAGCTCAGTCTCTGCACCTGCACCTGCACCTGCACCTGCACCGAATCACCAGCCCCGCCCCCCACAGCTATAAGACCAGCAGGAGGTCTCATTGTCCCACGTCCCAGTTTTCTTCTCTGCAGGTGATAGCGGCATCTACTTCACAGGAGCTGCCGTGACCCAAGGTGCATGAGACCACAGGCCAGCACCCCTCAGGTAGTGAAGCGCCTGCCAGCTAGCTGGTTCCATTAGAGGAGTAAAGTCTGTGAGTCAGCTCTGCCATGTGAGTCAGCTCTGCCATCAACAAGCTCATGGTGGGACAGGAACAAAGAAATTTATGTTTGTCAATATCCTCATCTTACTTCATTTTTTTCTTTACTTAATTTATTCTTATCAAAGAAAAGTAACTGCACGTCTACAGGGGTCCCTCACTGGTAGAGTTGACAGACTCTGCCTCAGTCCTTTGAGGCCACTTTCCATCTCCGAGCCACATGGTCTGTGCCATAGTCTGTACCGTGGTCTCTGCTCCACATGTCATTCATCCCCAGGACTTTGCAGGGACTCTCCCACCCACCTCCCAACCCACCTGTGTGTTTTCGTGCAGCAGGTATTAAATATCCAGCATTCACACACATTAACAGGCATACAGCACATTTGGTGACCGCCTATTTGAAGTCAGCTAAAAGAGATAGGTTCATTACTATTTTAAAATAGTAAATATTTAAAATGTATTTGAATTGGTAATAAGGGCAATGATCTTGCAGCACAGCTACTGCTTTTACTTTTCTCCGAAGGTGTTTACGTCTAATTGGACAACGAGCACTTTAAGCCGTAGGTGGGATTTTGCACCATTTTTCTTTCTTCATTTCTGCTGTACTGGACAACTCAACTGCTGTATTTTAGGTCACCAGGCACAGCAGCAAGTGCTGGAGAGCTCTGTCCATAATTCTGGCTATTTGGATTTAACACAGACCTGGAAGTTATGGAGGGTTTTGCACAGATGACTTCAAGTCCCTCTTCCATCTGGGATACAGACAGCCTGGAGAGAACGTTCATCCCAACCTAACAGCAAGAAAAACCAGATGCACTACAAAATACTGAGTTCCCCCAGAATGCTGAGCTCTCAGGGCAACCAAGTAGCCTGAATTCCATGAAGGAGCAGGCCCCTCCAAGGAGCAACGGCACCTGTGACGGAGCAGCCAGGACAGGGTGGTCACCACAGCAGAGGGTATGAAGAGGTCAGCCGCAACATCACAGAGTCTGAAGGTCAAGGGTGGCCTAGGGTCAGTCTTCAGCTCAGGAGCCTGGCCCAGAACAGCTTGAGGTTCCTTGCCACAATTGGGTGCTGCCAGGGACCTCTCTTGGGTGTCATGAGAGAGACCCAGACAGGGTATAGCCCCCAGAGGGCCTGCCTAGCCAAAGCCAGCTGTGCAGGTGGGCACAAGACCCCACCCCCTGCCCAGACCCTCCTCCCATCTGGGGCAAAAGCATTTAGCCACTGAGTGTGATATATACAGTTTAACGTCCAAACTCTTTGACCACAGACACTGGGAACTTCTCTACCTTAAACTTCTCCCTCGGAGCCCTCCTGGCTCCTCCACTCTTTTCTCTGCAAATCCAGCAGGTGTATCTATACCAAGGAGTGCTGCCTCTGCTCCTACTCTCCTCCACCTGCCACACCTGCCCTACCTGCCACACCTGTCACACCTACTACACCTGCTCCATCTGCCCCTCCTGCTATATCTACTATACCTGCCCCACCTGCTCCACCTGCCCAGCATGCAAGACCTTTGCCAGTGGCCACTCCTGGCTCCCTGCACCCCAGATGCCCCCATCCTCAGGTGAGCAGCCTTCTTCCTGACCCACCTCCAGGTCCAGACTTTCCCAAGTGGAGTGTAAACAATCTAAGGGCAGAAAATTATTCTTAACACTTTACATCTCTTAAAAAATTCTTCAGCGTCCTCTTCAAGCTTCCTTTCCTTCTTTGGTCCTCGGTGATGAGTGGATCTGAATCTTTATCTCCAGACCAGGCCATTGCAGGGGGCTAAATGTGACGTCTACGCGTGACAGGAACATCAGACACAGTAGGCTGACAGCAAGAGTCACCTACACCCAATCTCTGTCCAGTGACCGTGGACAGACCAATGCTGTGACCATGAGGGACTGAAGGACTTGGCACAGGGTCGCCCATTTCTGCCACAAGAAACACATGAGTCCTCTCCACGTTTCCCTTTTTCTGTTGGCCAAACCCAATCAGCTGCCAGGTCCCCGTGTATCTATTCCTCAAGCACTTGGTCCACTGATTCCCCAGGTCCAGGCTCCAGCCTGGTCGGCATCTGCACCATGTCTTGCTGATCTGCGGCAGCAGCCTCCTGACACCCGCGCTAACCTGGCAGCGCAGGCCCACGTCCCAGCAGCGGCCTCCCCCGCCGCCCTCTGTGGGGCAGAGACGCTCCCTCAGCAGCAGAGCAAGCCCAGCGCGCCCCAGCTCGTGTGGCCACCCCTCCTTCTCACATGCCTGCTGCTGCCAACACCATCACGTGTGGTCACCACTCCCACAGGTTGTGTTGATGTCCTGACGGACCACAGCTGTGACCAGCAGAGGGTCTCATCCCAGCCCACATGGATCCCCAGTGGACACGGCGCTTTGAAAAAACTCTGAGCTCCCTCCTCCTGCAACTCTTTGCCCTTCTCAGGGGCCTTCTCAGGGGTTCTCAGGGGAGGCGTGTGAACCTGTCTCCAAGGGTCGTCTGGTCCACACAACTGCCGCTTTGCACTGTGGCAGGGGTCAGCCGTCCCCACGTCAGCCTTCTCTGCAGACACGAAACCACCATAGCTGCTGTCCTCTGTGTGGCTTTGTGCAGAGGCCGCCCACACTGGGACGCAGCCAAGGAGTTTCTCCTCCGTGTAGAGGACAGAGAGCTCCCGCCGAGGGTGCCCCACATGCTCCGGGAATCGCTCCCTCGCTCTCCAGCTCAGCAGGAGGCTGAGGCCTCGGGTGTGCGCGCTCAGAAGCAGCAAAGGCCAGCGCCACACCTTCCCTGTCCTGGCCTTCTGGCTGCAGCTCTGGGTGTCTCCCCTGCTCCTCCAAGAGAAAACCACACTCAGGACCCCCCTTCACTCACACCTCAATTCTGATCAAAGCCCTTTTGAGCCACGAAGGTCAATCTCTCCAAAGTGCCTCTGTGAGCACGGCCTTCCGTGTGCGAGAACCAGCCGTGTCCTGCAGCTGAAGCCCAAACTCCACGGGGATCTCCTCTCAGAGAGCCTGGGAGACCCTGGTTCCTGTGCAGCCCCCATACCATCCCCCCTCACTGCCATCTTACCCAAGGAAGAACCTGCACCCTCCAAGGGTCCTGAGCACTCCGCTAAAAGGTGAGGTGGTTTTGCTTCCAGGGCTCCATCCAGGGGGCTTCCCGTGACCACCCAACTTCACTGCTCACCCTGAAGTAGCACAGCATGAATGGTGGAGGCAGAGCAGGTGGGCTACCATGGGCACAGGCGCAGGGCAATGCTGGGAGCAGCTGCCCCCACCTCACCTGCGTGGGCACCTCACCTGCGTGTGCACCTCACCTGCGTGTGCACCCCACCTGCGTGTGCACCTCCTCACCTGCATGTGCACCTCACCTGCGTGTGCACCTCACCTAGGTGTGCACCTCACCTGTGTGTGCACCTCACCTGTGTGTGCACCTCATCTGCGTGGGCACCTCACCTGCGTGGGCACCTCACCTGCGTGTGCACCTCCTCACCTGCATGTGCACCTCACCTGCGTGTGCACCTCACCTAGGTGTGCACCTCACCTGTGTGTGCACCTCACCTGTGTGGCCACCTCACCTGCATGGGCACCTCACCTGCGTGGGCACCTCACCTGCGTGGGCACCTCACCTGCGTGTTCACCTCCTCACCTGCGTGTGCACCTGACCTGCGTGGGCACCTCACCTGCGTGGGCACCTCACCTGCGTGGGCACCTCCTCACCTGCATGTGCACCTCACCTAGGTGTGCACCTCACCTGTGTGTGCACCTCACCTGTGTGGCCACCTCACCTGCATGGGCACCTCACCTGCACAGGGGGTGAGGTTCCAGGAAGAACCGGTGATTGCTCATGACCCAACACAGTGTGCACGCTCAAGCGCACACACCCTCAATCAAGTACACATACACTCACATAACACATGCACACACATAAACTCACACATACATACTCTGTCACATACACATACTCACACACACACTCGGGTGATCACAATTCCAGGGTGTTGGCTCAGTCAGGGATTCTGAATATGCCAAAAACCACACCAGAACCCACCATGTTCTCCACAGGAGACACATGGTTTGTCCTGTCTTGTGGATCCACCCAGAGAAGGGGTGGCCTGAGTTGCACAGCTGACCTGTTGCTGGGGAAAGCGTGGAAGCCCTGCTGCCATTGGCCACACCCGCAGTGGACAGGGCCGGGCCTCCCGCCAGCCCTCTCTCCTGCTGCGGTCATCCTCAGGCACCTTCCCTGTAAGTGTCCCCGGCAAAGGCATCAGCTGCGGTCTGTCCCCTTGGCTGCCACCCCCCTGAAAGTGCCATATAGGGTGGTCAGCAGCAGCTCCCTCGGAGGTTTGGGGTAAGAGAACCCCAGATTCCCTGCTGCCTCCGTCTCAGCCGCTCCCAAGCCCCAACGTCCCCATCTGGGTAACTCAGGCCACAGCTCCAGCCCCTGCGTTCAATCTGAGGCTTGTTCCAAGTGGTAGGGATTACACGCAGGCATGGAGTACTGGGGATGGGGCCTCTTCTGGAGCTCGGGGCCCTTTCCAGGACCACGGTTGGCCACTCGGGACTGTTGGCTTCTTCAAGGCCAGCAGCGGAGGACACCTCTCCAGGACCAGCCCAGCCCCTGTGCTGAGGAGTTTTCACCCGACTGGGTCAGGCCCACCCAGGATAGTCTGCCCTGACTGCAGCCGGCAAGTCGGACGTACAGACACAGTCAATGACACATATGTGCAATGTAAGGCACTAAGTGTGGGTGAATTTGTGACATAGCAAAGGAAGCTGTGTCACCCACCTATGTCCATCCATCTGCTCATTCCACGTGTTATCCCACCCTCCTTTCCCCAGGGGTCAGTCACAGCACTGGCACTGCACAGGCGACAGTCGGGGCAGGGGTATCAATTGCTCTACTCAACTGCCAGGTCCCCCTCCCTCATGCCTGGCCCTGGGCACGAGGCTGTAACCATGGCAGGAAAGGAATGAACAGAGTCAGAGGATGGCGGTGGGATGGAAGAGTCGCAGCAGCGCAGTCCCCCTCCTTATTGCCCTCCAAGTGCTCTGCACCAGGAGCAGGCAGGGCCAGGGCTGCGAGAGGGGAGACTGGGGGTCCCAAGTGCAGCCGTGTCCAAGGGGCTGGCATCATGGACCAGAGCCTGCACATCTAGGGCCCTCCCTGCTGCAGGCAGCAGCAGCCGCTCCTGGGAGCTAAGCACTTAGATGTGGCATCTGAGGGCAGGGGCAGGGCCAGCTGGGTCTCAGCAGGATGTCAAGGACTCGGTCAGGGACAGAGAGGGGAAGCGGCAGCCCCTTGCCCTCAGCTCACAGCATCCAGACGTCATCCACACACTCCCGGTGGCCATGACACCCATCGTCTGTGGACCTGAGCCCGAGCCTGAAGCCAGACCCTCGGCAGTCCAGGCGGGGGTGGCAGGGGCTGTGGCCTGCAGCCCAAGCTGAGGTTCATCCTTTGGAAAGGTCTTTCTCCTGCAGTGGAGCCCCCTGCTCTTCACTGGGGCCTGAGGCCCACTTCCTTCCTGCACATCTGGAGCCCCAGTGAGCTGGGCCATAATCTCAGCATGCTGCATCTGCCACATCCCAGGCAAGTCTAAGGAAAACAGCCCAGGCCGAGCAGGCAGCCAGGCACTAGCCAGCTGCAGCAGAGCCTTGATGGCTCCCAGAGAAGCTGGGCTGTGCGAATAGATAAAGGTATAGTCACCAGCAGGCCCAGAAACCAGAATGTACTGAAACCGACTGACAGCCTCGGGGCCAGAAGGGTGAGGAGACGGACTCTCCCCGGAGCCTCCAGACCGAGTGCAGCCCTGAGACACTTGATTTTGCCTCAGTGAGACCCGTTTCTGACTTCTGACCTCCAGAACTAAGACAATTGTGTTGATTTGAGCCATGAAGTTGCAGTAACTTGCTACAGCAGCCACAGGAAACTCACACATCACTGTCCACCAGCAGGAGCCAAGCAGAGTCAGCACCCAGGTGTGGAGATGGGGCAGTTGCTGTGTGGTCCCCACAGGGAGCCTGAGCAAAGCCAGGCTCAGATGGTGCACAGAGGCTGACTCAGGGCTGGTGTGGGACCTGGGGGAGAGAAGACTGTGTCCACATTGAGGTGGGCGGGGTGGAGTTAGAGACCACACTGTGGTGCAGGGGTGGGAGACCTGGCAGCCTCCACTAGAATCGAGGGGCTGAGTCACAGCACAGGTGAAGAGACAAGTCCTACTGCCATGCCAGCTGAAAGGACACAGTGCACGGAAGGAAGGATCTTCCTGACGTTCCTGGCATAACCCGGCTCTAGTCTCAAGGACACACAGACAAACCCAGAGTGAGGAAAACTCAGAGTGACTGGCCAGGATGCTTCAAAGTGTCAAGCCGAGGAAACATTGAGGAATGTTCTGGAATGTAAGGAGCTCAGGGGACAAGACAAGCAGATGTGGGGCACAGCTCTAGGCGGGATCCTGTGACAATGGCAGGTGCCATTGGCCCAATGGCAGAACTCCAGTGGGGTCTCCAGGTAAGAGGATAGCAATGTGCCTGTGGAGTCCCTGACTCTGAGGGTGGGCTGTGGCCACGTCCTCTGCAGGAAAGACGCTAAGGGTTCGGGGACAGGGCAGATCAGGGGCAAGGTGCTCCCAAATCATCCAGGAGAAAATACAGTTCTCGAGACTGTGCTTGCAACATCGAGGCAAGTTTGGGAATGTTTCAGAAACTTTAAAAGTATAGAAAAGGACAAGACGGGATATTCAAAGAATTTTAAAGTCTGCTAAGGCAGTGAGCGTAGCCCCCGCCTGTCAGAACCGCGGACAGCGACATTCAGGCGGGCTCAGCCTCCCTGCTCCTGAGTCCGCTGCCCTGGCCGGGGCTATTTCAACCCCACTTCCAAGCCCGTTCCTTTTCATCAGACAGGATCAGTCCTCCAGGAGAGGACAGGCCTGGAGTCGGTACATCAGGGTAAGGAGAAAGAACCGCACTCAGGAAATTAATTATTAGCCTTGGGTATGTTTATAAAAATGCTAAATTTAGAGTTGACAGCAGGTTTACAGTGTCTGACAATGAAACTCTTCTGGAAATATCTCTCCCAAATAACCATTTGCCACAGCTCCTTCCAGCTGAGGTGGAACCAGCGGGCACAGATCAATACTTAGAATAAAAACGGCAGCTGCCGGGGTTGCAGACTGCAGTGGAGGCCCCCTACGTGGCCGCTGGACGCTGCTCCCCACGCCCTATTCCACATTGTGTTCCCGAGAGGGGGGAATATTGACCACCAACAGTCCCTGGGGCCATCTCCTCCCTCCTTTTAGGGATGCTATTAATCATGGAAAACTTGAGAGAATCCATCCTAGAAGTCAGCGTGTTTCTGATTTCAGTTCACTTGAAGTGCACAGACGGTTGACAGCGTGCATGTGGTCAGCCCGCAGTGGGGGCAAACGAGGTTGGACTCCGCATGGCCACCCTGGTTCCCTGGGGTCCCGCTGGGCACAGGCAGAGAGCTGGGAATCAGCCCTTGAAGTTCAAGCACCACAGGGTCCCAGAGGGAGACAGCCAGAGGGTCTCAAACTCCTCTGACCGGTGGCAGTGGAAGGTTTGTAACAGAGACGGCAGCAGTGCCACCAAACAAGGTGTCCACTCCACCACAGGGGCACGAGGCACCGAGCCCTGTGCCTCAACCCTAGGTCCCAAGATGGCTGAGTTCAGGAAACACTGAAAACCTTCTCTATGGCTGCCCCCCAACACCCCCATCGCCCAGCCGTCCAAGAGACATTGGGAAGGCAGCCGTCTACGGAGCACAGCCAGAGGGGAGCCACGTCCACCTGCGTCCCTAAGCTGCCACCCAAATAAACAGCCCAGTGAACCCCACACTGTCGCAGCCCCTCCATGCCAGGCTTCAATGGGGGTCATCCCTAACTCCGGGACAGGAGCGAGCTGCTTCTCATGGAAGCTTCAGGAAGAAGACAGACGGTGGTCTCCTCTGCCCTGTGACCTGCCCGTCCGATCTGAGCTGGGGGAGGCCGAGGGAGTCCCACTGAGGCCTGGACAACGCAGCCCCTTCTCTGGGCCTTCCACAAGCTCTTCCCACCATGCACACAGCTGGCAGTGATATCTGCAGTCCACCCCACAATGGCAAAGGTAATGATGACTTTAAAACACATTACCTGAAATTGTCAACCCTCCAGACAGTTGGGAGGAGCTAAACAGTGAACGCAGACTTGCTTTCACGGATCTAAGCGATTCAGCTGCTATTGCAAAGGAAGAGAGAAGCACAGCCGCACAGGGGCTCTGGCCAGACCCCCCCCCCACCACCGCGGGGCTGCCGAGCTCCCCTGGTACCACCCCGCTCAGCCTCCTTGCCCAGAAAAGGGTGTTTTAGTAGGAGAGCAGCTGGCATGAGGTGCTGAGCAGGGAGGACATGGAACGCAAACCACGACCTCTGGAGGGGTCCCTGGCACAGCAGGTGGGTTGTTTTCGTGGATGAAAAAGGTCAAAATGCACCTTTCACATGAGCCTGACCCTGGCAGAGCAAGAGCTGAGCCTGACCAGGGGCTGAGACAGGTGACAAGGTCAGGAGACCAAGGACAGGGCATCAGGGAACCTGGAGGGACCCCCAGGGCCAGGCCTTCAAAGGTTCATTCTGTGATTAATTCACAGACGTCGCCTCAGGAGCTCTTCCTGGAGATGTAGCAGAACATTCTCAAACTTCTCCAGCTCAGTCCAGATGGAGCTCCAGTCACGAGAATCACAAACGTTTAAGAACCCGGATGAGCAGGCCTGGGTCAGATCAACCCTCGCCCCCCCTGCTTTCATGGCCTCGAGTGCCCCTGACTTCGCACTGGTGCTGGGGGGCAGGGGTGCAAAGCCAAGAAGCACAGTGAGGGGCGCAGGAGGTGGGCGTGGGATGCAGAGGGCTGCAGGGGCAGGTCCCATCCTCCCACCCACCCCCACGCCCTCAGTCAGGAGCTCCTGGCCAGCCTCGCCTTGCAGAGGCTCTGTCCCTCCCCTCTGCCACGATTCTCCCAGCAGCCTCTTTTCTAGGTATGGACCAGACCATTTACAAAATGTGAATAAGACAGAATGTGCCAGCTGCCCTCACAAATCAAAAGGTTTTACATAGCTGGAGAGAGCAGGACCGGGCAGTGTGGGCACAGCCGACCAGGCCAGCACAGGTGAGAGCGAGGGACCCAGGACCTACCCAGCCCTCCCCAGAGGCCTTAGCCTCCATCTCATGGAGCTCAATGAAGGCAGTGCTGTGGTCAGGGACCATCTCCAATGCAGGTGACACTCTGACCATGCACTTGCTCCTGATGGGACAGTCCCCTCCTCAAACACCCTGGCCCTGTACCAGTGCCCTGGAGCAGCCATAACAAAGGACCACAGACCTGACAGCTTAAACACAGGCTCATTTCCCCATAGCTCTGGAGACCAGAAGTCTGAAATCAAGGCGCCTGCAGGGTCGGCTCCTTCTGGGGGCTTGGGGGACGGTGGCTTCTTGCCCGCTCCTGCTCTGGTCCAACTGACAGTCCCTGATCCTTGGCTCGTAGATGCTTCCTCCGACCTGTGCCTCTGTCTTCACGTGGCCTCCTCCTCTGCACCTCATAAGCACTTTCATCATTGATTCAGGACTCGCCCTAATTCAGGATGACCTCATCTCGAGATCCTTAACTCAATTACATCTGCAAAGCCCCCTTTTCCAATTAAGGTCCCATTCACAGGTTCTGTGTATCAATCCCGTTCCCCTGCAGGAGAGGACGGAGGACCTCCCGCTGGCTGCTGAAGGCTCTGGGAAAGGAATTTTCCCTAGTAAAGTGTCACCAAAAAAGAGACCTGTTACCTTTCTGCCTGAGCATGCCCCTCAGGACAACGCCTGAGGACATGGTCACCATTTAACAATGCACCAGGGGCAGGATCAGTGGCAGCAGGGTGAGGTCACTCAGGAGGGGAAAAGTCTGGCCCTGAAGGCATCACTGAGCCCTGACCAGCACCAGGACCACCCACCTCCCGGAATCCTCCACAAAGACGATAAATGCCTCATGCACAAGCCACCAAGGGTCAGAGCCACCAGCTGAAAGCATAAGCTATTTTTCTGCAATATTCCACTTTTTCTTCAGTTTTACTTCTTACTTTGGGGGGAGATGAAAATAATTTTAGAATATCAATTTTTAAGGTCTACTCAATAAGTAATAGTTTTTCCCAACGAAAAATGGGAAAATGAAATAGATTCGCAACAAAGTAGAAAGGAAATACAAAGGGCTGTGAAGTATAGAAAGATGCCTAGCCGAATTTACAACTGAAGAACTACAAACAGAAATATGCATTTATTTAATCTATGTTAAATGGCTAAGGAAAAAAATTTCATGGACAGATTCTCATTTTAAAAGACGTGTTACCTCAGGAACACTTGCAAACCAGGGGAGGGACGCCCAAATCCTGCTGAACCGTCCCAGCCCGGGGATGCCCGGGTACTAGTTCATGGGTGACAGCTTTTCCTTCCGTCTCTGCAAGAACAGTGTTGGAGCTTATTGTGTAGGTCAACCTGGCAGGTCCACAGTGCCCAGATGTTGGGTCAAATACTATTCTGAATGCTTCTGGGAGGGTGTTTTTTGGATGTGACTGACGTTTAAATGGGGGGGACTCTGCATAAAGCAGATGGCCCTCTATGGTGTGGGCGGACCTCATCTAATCAGTTGAAGGCTTTGAGAGAACGAAGACAGAGCAAGGCAGGGTTCTGCTGCAGAGACCAGGGGGCCCCAGCCTGCCACTGCCCTGCAGACTCACCAAGCCTCCACAATCATGTAGGAAAATTTCTTAAAATATATAAATATAGATGATTGGATGGATCTACCCATCATCCATCTATCTATACTCAATCATCTATCTATAACTATCTATCACAAGCAGGGAGATTTTGCAGGCCCCGAGCCACAGGTGCATGCTCCTGACCGTCTCCTATTCAAGCCACTGCCCCGGCCGGCTGTGCTGCCTGGGGGGGTGCTGGTCATGTGACCCATGGCATGTGCACGGGAGTGTGGGGCGGGCTCCCTGGGAAGCATGAAGAGGGACCCTGGACCACATCCACGGAGGCAGCCGCTGGCAGACCCAGCCCAGCATGTTCACACAGAGCAACGTTTTCCCAGTGACCAGCACTCAGGCCCTTCATTCAGGTCCAGTGGCACATGCTCCTGAATTCTTAAGCAGCCGGGGGCTCCAGGACTGCTCAGATTGCCTGAGTGGGAGTCAATCACATGTGGTTAAAATAGCGTTCCTTCCAGAAAGCCAAGCCCCTTCCATACGTGAAGCAGAGCCCAAGTAGTCAGAAGGGGACAAGGAGCATGTGTCACTGCCAGCCACGGAAGTCCAAGCCTTACACCCACAGGTTCGTGCTGTTTTCAACACCATGACAGGGAGGCATGATCCTCTGTACTGCTCAGAGGGGGAAACTGAGGCATAGAGAGACGAGCAACTTGCATGAAGTTGGCCTGGAGGGAAGCAGGCTTCAGTGCATGAACCCACGTGTCACCCGTGAATCCCTGCCAGGCCCCTCTACCCACCCCTTAGCTCCCCTGGCCGCCCCCTCCAGGAGTCCATCCTCCAACTGCACAAGCCAATGGGTCACCCCAGCATAAACCCAGCCACACCTTCCCCACCCTGCATGGAATGTGGATCGTGTGAGGCTCGGGTGACCCCACAGTGGCCAAAGCCACCACACCCCCCAGTAGGAGCCTGGTGGGTGGCTGCTGGTGGCATGTTTTGGAAATTTCTTTATCTTCCGAGTTACAACTTTATTTCTACGTGCAGTTTGAGTGCAACATGATGAAGATCTCCCAAAAGGTTAATGAACTGCTGAGGACAATAGTCCGGCAACAAGGACGAGCCTCTCCCCGCCCCGTGCCCCCAACGCCTTTGTTGTGGTGTCTTATCCACAAACCGTATTTATTCTTCCCCACCTCACTGTTCGTTAGATACACAGACTTGGTTTGATTGTTTGATTGATGTATTTTTGTCTGTTTGTTTCTGGGACATTGTTGGTGTTTTATTTATTTATTTGTTTTTGCAATTTTGCTGATATTTATGTTTGTGGGGTACCGTGCGTTGTTTCACCACGTGCACACACCACACAGTGAACCACGGGGGCACACAGCGTGCTTTGGCACCTGCCAGTCCAGCCCTTCTCCCACCCGCTCCCCTCCAGCCTCTGGTAACCCCCACTCTGCTCCCCACTTCCGTGACAGACCGTGCGGGATTCGTCCTGCTGCGCCTGACTTATTTTGATTTCTCACTGTTTGTTTTTAGTACGTCTCTCATAAGTTTTTGTGTTATGGTTACCATGAGGCTTACAAAAAGTATGTTTTAGTTACAACAAATTACTTTAGACTAATAACTTTGATGTACAAGGAAAAAGAAAAAACCAAAGCCAGCTCTACGCTTTGGCGTCTTCCCCCCTCCACTTGGTGACACGTTGCTGTTTCAAGTCACATCTTTTAATATTGCCTCTCTTATATGCTTGTTTTATGTGTTGGTGTCTTGGCAGGTTTGTCCTCCAGTCTTCATACAAAGGATGCGAGTGGTGTATTCACCACCCTGTGACACTGGAGGATCCTGAGGTTGTCTGTGAACTTGCTTTACCGATGAGTTATGTTCCTTCAAATGTTTTCTTGCTGCTCCTTAGCGTCAGTGTCTTTCAGAAGAACCCCCTTCAGCATCTCTTGTACAGCAGGTCTAGTGTTGATAAATCCCCTTGGCTTCTGTTTGTCTGGGAAAGACTTTATTTCTCCCTCACATTTGAAGGTTAGTTTTGCTGGATGCAGAATTCTTGGCTGACAGTCTTTTTCCTTCAGCACCCACAATGTATCATCCCACTTTCCCCTGCCCTGTAGGTTCCTACTGGGAAATCCTCTGAGAGATACACTGGGGCTCCTTTGAATGTTACGTGTTTCTTTTCTCTTGCTGCCTTCAGTATCGTTTCTTTGTCTTTGGTTTTTGATAATTTGATTATGATGTGCTTTGAGGTGTTCCTTCTTGGACTGAATTTGACTTCTGAGCTTTCTGCACCTGGATGGCGTCAGCTTTCTCCAAACTTGAAAATTTTCAGCCATTATTTCCTGGAATGTGCTTTCTACGTCTCCTCCTTTCTCTTCCCCTTCTGGTATGCCAATCACGCAGAGGTTATTTTGCAGGAGGGAGTCCCATATTTGCTGTATTTCTGTCTCATCCTTTCTTATTCATTTTTCTTTTTGCTCCTCTGATTTGATAATTTCATATATTCTATCTTCAAGCTCACTGATTCTTTCCTCTGTCTGATTAAATCTGCTGTTGAGCTTTCAATGAAGTTTTTCAGTTCAGATAATGTATTCTTTATTTATAGAATTTGTATTTTATTTTCTTAAATTGATTCAACTTGTCAAGTTTCTTGCTCTGCTACTGGATTGTTTTCGAGATACCACTTCATTTTCTATCTGTATTTTCTTGAGACTCTCTGAACATCTTTAAGAGGGTTATCCTGACTTTTCTTTGAGATATTTCACAAATCTGCTGCTCCTCTGGGTCCATTGCTGGTATTTGGTTTGTTTCCTTTGTTGGTGTCATATTTCTATGTTCTTTCTTGATCTTTGTGTCTTTACATTGATGCCTGGGCATTTGAGGAGACTGCTACCTCTTCCAGGCTTTATAGGCTTTCTTTGCTGGGTTTAGACCTTTATTAGTTAAAAGCAGATTTTGTGTCTGGTCTGTGGTTTTGGTTAGTTCCAAAATTGGGAGAACTTCCTATGGGAACTGGCACTTGAGTCCTGTGGTTGAGCTAAATTGCTGCTTTGTGCAGGAGAATGAAACTAGACCCATACCTCTCACCATATACTAAAATCAACTCAAAATGGATTAAGGATTTAAATATACACTCTGAAACAATAAAACTTCTTAAAGAAAACATAGGAGAAACACTTCAGGAAATAGGACTGGACGCAGACTTCATGAATACGACCCCAAAAGCACGGGCAACCAAAGGAAAAATAAACAAATTGGATTATATCAAACTAAAAAGCTTCTGCACAGCAAAAGAAACAATTAGCAGAGTTAAAAGACAACCAACAGAGTGGGAGAAAATATTTGCAAAATATACATCTGATAAAGGATAATATCCAGAATATACAAGGAACTCAAACAACTTTACAAGAAAAAAATAAGCAACCCAATTAAAAAATGGGCCAAAGAGCTAAGTAGGCATTTCTCTAAGGAAGATTTACAAATGGCCAACAGATATATGAAAAAATGCTCAACATCACTCAGCATCCGGGAAATGCAAATCAAAACCACACTGAGATACCATCTAACCCCAGTAGGATGGCTAAAATCCAAAAGACTATGAACGATAAATGCTGGCGAGGTTGCGGAGAAAAAGGAACTCATACATTGTTGGTGGGACTGCAAAATGGTGCAGCCTCTATGGAAAATGGTATGGAGGTTCCTCAAACAATTGCAGATAGATCTGCCATATGACCCAGCTATCCCACTGCTGGGAATATACCCAGAGGAATGGAAATCATCAAGTCGAAGGTATGTTCCCCAATGTTCATCGCAGCACTCTTTACAATAGCCAAGAGTTGGGACCAGCCCAAATGTCCATCACTGGATGAGTGGATACGGAAAAGGTGGTACATCTAAACGATGGAATACTACTCAGCTATAAAAACGAATGAAATACTGCCATTTGCAACAACATGGATGGACCTTGAGAGAATTATATTAAGTGAAACGAATCAGGCACAGAAAGAGAAATACCACCTGTTCTCACTTATTGGTGGGAGCTAAATATTAATATATAAATTCACACACACACACACACACACAAACCGGGGGGGGGGAGAAGATATAACAACCACAATTACTTGAAGTTGATATGACAAGCAAGCAGAGGGGACATTGTGGGGGGGGGGGAGGTTTTTGTGATGGGCAACAATAATCAGCCACAATGTATATCGACAAAATAAAATTTAAAAAATAAATAAGTTGCTGCTTTGCTGCTGATCCTCTGGAGAAAGACTTTTGTGCAGTTCACGTTTTAATGGTTGTCCTTTTAATCACTTCTGGGTCTTGTGAGGTCAGATACACCTGAGCTGTGTGGCAATTCTGGCCCAGGACTGAATCTTTCCAGCAAACTGTGCCCCCTGCAGTTCTGTCACCCTTACCAGTCTCCACTGAGCGGGCCTGTGGTGATCGGAAGGCAGACCAGCTGCCCCCTCTGCATCACAGTATTCCCACAGTGGGCCAGCCTCCCCCTGCACTCCAAACACTTCCTGTGGGGCATTGGTCTCAGCAAGGGCTGGGCTCAGGACTGAAAGGGAAGTCAGAGTTGAATGTCCACCTCAGTTTACCCAAGGATTGTATTCCAGGAGCCAGTGCTGGGATGGCATCTCTGGATGGGAACCATGAGTCTGTGTCTGTAGGACTTTGATTCCAAGAGCAGAGGCCAAGTAAATGCCCACAGCCTCCTGGAACTGGCTTCCACCCCTGACTTTTGACCTTGACCTTGACCCTGAGTGTCCAGCAGGTGCATTCAGAGAGTGTCCTCCATAGGCCAGTACTCACTGCCTCCCAGATTCTGTCCATCTGCAGACCCCAGCTCTTCAGGGCACATTCTGACCTCAGAGGCTGAATTCTTGGCAGCCTCCAGCTCTGAGGCCACAGGGTCCCCCAAACCTCCTTGGGGCCATTGGTTCCAGGACCCTCCAGTTTCCATCCCAAGCAGGGTCTCCCACAGCACTGCCTGCAGACACGAAGACCCTTTGTCAGCCATGTGTCTTGGGCTCTGAAGGAGATGGGGGCCCAAGAGAGGCACCACACTGGCCACCAGCTCTGTCATCCCCCAGGCCTCAGCTCCATACACTCAGGTGGACAAGCTCTGGGGCCACAGCCATTGGGGGCCCCAAGCTAAACAGAACATGACACTGACACCTGGATGGAGCAGGAGGGGAGAGGACCAAGTGGCGAACACTTCCTAAGGGCACAAGGAGCTGTGTGGGAACTCGAGCAGGTGCACAGCAGGAAAGCTGCGTTCAGCAACAGCAGCATGTTTGGGTGTCCCAGGCTGTTCCCAACTTCTGCTGGCTCCAGAGCCTCCTGCAGGAAACAGCCAGATATCAGAGGGGTGTGCCAGGTCCCAGGAATCCAGGGCTCATTTAGGGAGCAAAGTGGGCAACATTTGGGTGCTATAGCCTGCGGGCAACTGTTACTCAGGCACTGATAGCACAGCTCTCTCTGAAGGATCCATGGGGATGTGGGGGGTGCCTTGAGTGAGGGACACTGGAGACCAGAGGACGGGGGCAGGGACTGTAGGCCCAGGCCTCCTCTAGACCGTGCAAGACGGGACAGTTGCAGTAGCCTGGGGGGGACCCCAGCCCTGAAGGGTGCAGGCACATCCAAAAGTTACTTTAGAAACTAGCTCTTGGGTTCAGAAGAGGAGAAAAGCTAGCAGCTGTCCTGACCCCTTTTCAGAAGTGACTGAAGGGACAAACGAAAGTTCAAAGTATCTTGTGCAGGTGAAAGAAAACAGCCCCTTGCTAAATTCAGGAACGGAGTCACCCTGAACTTTTATAAGGAGAGCTGGTGACTGGCAGCTGCGGAAGCCACCGCAGTGCTCGCAGAAGCAGATGGGGCAAGAGCCTGGACTGGGTGCATGGCTCAGTGCAGAGCAGGAGAGCGTGGGGGTGCTCACCTGTGTGTGTGCTCCTGCACCGGTGCGTGCACTCCTGCACCTATGCACGCACTCCTGCACCTGTGCGTGCACTCCTGCACCTCGTCCACGGGAGCAGCTGCCCCCGCCCAGCGTGCACCCTCCCCTCGTGGCCGGGAAGCTGCGATGGCTGGCAGGGTCCTTCCTCCGAGGCTCCTGGGCCAGAAACCTGGGCAGGGTGACCTTGAAAGGTCCTCCTGCCGGCAGCAGGGGTGTCCTCCTGCCGGCAGCAGGGGTGTCCTCCTGAGCCGCCATGTCCCAGGCAGGCACCTGCTCTGGAGAGCGCTTCCAAAATGCATCCTCAACCCAGATTGACAGGGAGCCCCTGGCCTGAGAGATTTATTAAACATCCGAACGTAATTTTCCATTAACATTTCCTGTTTTTGCATCTTAAAGAGAATGGAAGTTGATTTCGGTTCAACATCCTGTGGGGAAATTAGTTCATTTTGCTAACGTATCTTAATAATTACAGTGACATCAAGGTTAATTGCTTAATCTGGATTGCCACAGTGCAGACCGCCAAATTCCCCACACAATCTGGGCTATAATTAGCGCTAGGGCATCCATATTTAGAAGCCGCTTCCATCGGGATGCCAAATGGGGCAAGGTGATCGATGATGTGACCGAGAGGACCCAGGAGGCCACGGCCTGGAGCACTGGGGATGAGTGCCGGCTCCGGGCCATGGAAAGAGGCTGGGCTGCCTCCTGCACCTGCCAGCTGTGCAGGGCGACCAGAGGAAGAGGGACTATCCCAAAGTTCCTTCTGCAGGCTCATTTAACCTCCACCCCAGTGATGACTTGTGCCCAGAGCCTGGGGACGCCCAGCTGACCATGGCCACAGACAGGGAGACAAGGACAGAGGCCACAGAGAAAATGAAGCCCCAGGAAGTGCCTCGAACACATGCCGACGATTGTCCCAGAATCCATGGCAGAGAAAAGTGCAGTAGGAGGGACCCAACCAGTGCCAGGGACACACCGAAATCTCCCAACACACCGTCCCCAGGGAGGCTTCAGCATGAAGACAGATCTCGCCTTCAGAGGCAAAGGCCCGCGTGAAGCTGAACGAGCAGACCCTGGGAACAGCCCAGTCCTGGGGGCCTAGGAGGTCATCCTGGGAGGGGTCCTGGGTGCTCCTGGCTCTCTCCTGGGCTCCAGCTGGTCCATCACAGCAGGAAGAAGAAATTTCCTGTGACACCAACTTAGCCATTTCCAGCATAAAACAATCTACGTCAGGGAGTGAAACTCAACCTTCTGGGGTTTGTCACGTGTCTCTTCTCCCCACTTTGTCCCGGGAGCAGCTGGGACTTCTGGGTGTGACACTGTTCCTGCACCGTCCCTGCCACATGCACTGTGCAAGTCCCATCTCCTCTCCTGGGCAGTGGCAATTGCCCTGAACTGAGCTGTCTCCCCTGTGACTAGGCCCACCTGAGACTCGCTCTATGGGGACATCTGCAAGGATTGGCATCCAGCCATAGTCCCCCTGCAGCCCCTGCCTCAGGCTCACTGCAACCCACCCTGGCAGCCCCACCTGCCCATGAGCTCATCCAAGGTCAGCCTCAGGGTTGTTTTGGTACAATATGTCTGGTTTTTTAACGTTTATTTTTTCCTTAGAGCTTGAAATAAAAGTAAAATTGAGAGTTGGTTTCACCTCACCCACACTAACAACAGAAAGCTTTATCAGGCCGTATGTGATAGAAATGTAGCTGTTCACACGCATCATCACAGTCCCCACTCCCACTTCATCAGCATCTCCTGGGTCTAATCTTTCTATCTGAAGAATCCAGAAAGCACGTCTTTCCCCACCACAGGAGGAAGGTGCGGATCGCCCCTATGCCACACCATGGACAGAGGTCCAGGGCAGATGCCTCACCATCAGGGTGAGGAGCCACTTTTAGGATGTCACCCAACAGAGTCCCAATGGGGATGAGGGCAGATGACTAGTGCTTCAAAGAACAGTATTTGTCATTAAGTGTGACTTATCACAGGACAAGAGACATGCACTGACTGTTTAAAGCTCAACAATAAAGCACAGGCCTGTTTGCCCACATCCTGCCTGAGAAAAGAAACCCCTCAGATGTCTCCAAGCCCCTTTGTGCCCCGATTCCCCCCAGGCTCCTTCACTTCCACCCGGATCGACCCCATCTGGAACTGCAGGTGGACCATTCCCCACATGCATGTGCAACCCCAAATTCTCTGTTTCAGGTTCGGAGCGCTCGTGGGTTTTATCTGAGTGTATTTACACAGAGCACACCTCTCTGCACTCAGCCACACGCTTCTGGGATCCTGCCGCACGGTCTGGGCTGGCCTGTGACTCTCTTGACCAGCAGAACCCAGCAGAAGCAGTTTTTACTTTTTCCTCCTGGTGCCCTGAGCCACCATGTAAGTACAGGATGCTGAGCTGGAGAGAAAGATCACATGGAGGTACATCGGGCACCAGACTCACGAATGAAGGAGGCACTTAGATGCCCAGCCCAGTGAGCTGTCAGATGACTCCAGCAACAGCTGCTCTGTGATTACGGCCACATGAGAAACCCAAGAGAGACCCCCCAGTTGAGCCCAGTCAACTCACACCATAGAGATGATTTTAAAAATTCTGTTTTAAGCCACTAAGATTTAGAATTTTTTTTATGCAGCAACATATAACCAAAACAGAAACTAAGCTTTTGCTAGTGATATTTGTGGCAGATATCTTCTCCGGTTTTCGACTTTTCATTGTATGCTCCTTAAGGTGTTTTTTGATGAAGCACATTTCTCAGTTTTGATGGAGTTAATTTTATCAGTATTTTCCTTTATTGTTTTCTTACGTTCTTTGTGTTTTATTTTATTTTATTTTATTATCGATTATATATATTTGTGGGGTACAGAATTGAATATGAATACATATGTACAATATGTGGTGATCAAATCAGGAATTAGTATACTCATGTTTACAAAACGTAATCGATCTTTGTGACCCTTAACTAGTTTCTTGCCACCCCCCCCCCGTTCCCACCTCTAATAACCACAGTTCTGTTCTCTTTTTTTTCTAAGTTTAACTTAGTATGGTGATTCTTTCTTTCCTTCCTTTCTTTACTTTAGCTCCCAATTATGACTGAGGACATGTGGTATTTCTCTTTCTGTGCCTGGCTAATTTCACTTAACATAATTTTCTCTAAGTTCATCCATGTTGCTGTGAATGGCAGAATTCCATTCTTTTTTATGGCAGAGTAGTATTCTATAGAGTATATATACCCCATTTTCTTTATCTGGTCATCTGTCAATGGATATTTAGGTTGATTCCAACTCTTGGCTGTTGTAGATAGAGCTGCAAAAAAAATCCATATGTAGAAAAGTGAAACTAGACCTGTACCTCTTACCATATACTAAAACCAACTCAAAATGGATGAAAGATTTAAATATAAGACTGAAACTATAAAATTCCTAAAGGAAAACAGAGGAGAAACACTTCAGGAAGTAGTACTAGGCAAAGACTTTATGAATATGACCCCAAAAGCACAGGCAACAAAAGAAAAAGGAAGCAAATGGGATTATATAAAACTTAAAAGCTTCTTCACATCAAATGAAACAATTAACAGAGCAAAAAGACAACCTACAGAATGAGAGAAAATATTTGCAAACTGTGCATCCAACAAGGGATTAATATCCAGAATATACAAAGAACTCAAACAACTCAACAGTAAGAAGACAAATAACCCAGTTTAAAAATGGGCAAAGGAGCCAAATAGACATTTCTCATATGAAGACATACAAATGGCCAACAGGTACTTGAAATCATGCTCAGCGTCACTAAACATCAGGGAAATGCAAATCAAAACCACACTGAGATGTCATCTCACCCCAGTTAGACTGGCTGTTATCATAAAGACAGAGAATGACAAATGCTGGTGAGGGTGCAGAGAAAGGGGAACGCTCCTGCACTGTTGGTGGGACTGTAAATTAGTGCAGCCATTGTGGAAAACAGTGTGGAGGTTCCTCAGACAACTACAGATAGAACTGCCATGCAATCCAGCAATTCTGCTGTGGGTATATACTCAAAGGAATGGAAATCATCATGTCGAAGGAATACCTGCACTCCCATGTTTGTGTTTTATTTTAAAAATCCATCGCCACCTCAAAGACATAAAGATATTCCTCTATATTTTATTATTAAAGTTTTGATCTTTTTAAGTTTTTAATCGTCCTGCAATTTATTTGGTGTGTGATGTGAGGTAGGGATTCAATTGGATTTTTTCCTTGTAAATAATCCATTATCTCAGAACCATTTACTGAACAGTCAGCCTACCCCCTCTGCTGTATAACAATGAAGTAAGATTAATTTCTACTATCTTACACTGTGTTTCAAATTGCTGGCTCTTTCTATGTTTAGTATTTTATTCCTTTTTACCTCATATTGATTGAATTTTTCCCCATTACATTTTTTCATACTTTGAATTTGAATTCACATACGTTCTACTTTTTTAGTGATGATTCTACAAATTTTAACATGCACATTTAGCAAAGTAAAATTTTAATTAACACCTTTATCATATTTCTGAAAAGAAGAAGATCTTAGATGAGTTTGACTCCAAGTAGCATCTTACTGACATCATTTTATTTTTGTCCAGTGTTTGGGTCTATCTATTTTTTAAAATTCTATGGATTAGACCAGATTTTACTACACTATGAAGTAACTGTTTACAATTTGCTTTGCTGATGTTTTCTTCTCACATCTCAGACTTTTCTCCCAGTGCTAATTTTCTCCTTTCTAAATACATCTTTGAGAAATTCCTTTAGGGAGAGTCAACATTTTTTAATAAATTTATATCTTAATTGAAGGGTAATATTCATGCACTGAAGTGGAAAACTCATAAATGTACAACTTGGTGGACTATATCAAAACAAAAGCACCCACAGAACCATCACTCTGATGAAGGGTCATTCTAGAAAAATGTGTCATTTCCCCTGTAAGTCTCCATACCTTCTCTAAGAGGTTGTCAGTGTTGTAATTCTATTACTATAAATTAGGTTTTTTCTTTTCTAGCATTTCAAGTGGAATCAAGTAGTATATATAGTCTTGGGTCTGTATTCTTAAGCTCCAAATTAAGTGAGATTTTGAGATTATTACTTATTACACTATTACATTTATTTTCACTTTTTAATAGCAATTTATTCTATGAATACGTAAAAACCTATTTACCCTCTCTTCCATTGACAGGCATATCTCCAGATAGGGCCTATTACAAATGATGTTGTTTATAATATTTTTGTATATGTTTTTGGTGATTTTCTTTTGGGTAAATGCATAGGATAGAACCACCAGGTCATATTTATGTATGTGTATAGATTTAGTTGATATTGACAAACAATTTTCTAAACAATTCTATTAACTCTTGCCAGCAGAATATGAGAGTTCCAGTTGCTCCAAATATTCACCAATGTTTCATATTGTCAATCGTTTTAATTTTGGCCATTCTGGAGGGTATGTGAGTACTCCACGTGATTTTAATTTGCATATCCCATATGACTTCTGAGATTGAGCACCTTTTCTCACGTGTATTGGCCATTTGGAAGCTGACATTTTGCAATACCTGTTCATACCTTCCCCCTTTCCTTAATAGGTGGACTGGCTTTTTCTTATTGATTTTAAAGAATTCTTAGCATATTTTAGAAACTAGTGCTTTGTTAGTTTTATGTATTGCAAACTACTTCATGACTTTGTCACCCTCTCAAAGGGGGTCGGGGGGTTTTCTTACCAGTGGAGGTTGTTTGTTTATTTGTGCTGAGCAGAAGTTTTGGATCTTATTGATGACCAATTCATCAATCTTTTATGTTTAGACTTTTTTGTGTTTAAGAAGTCATTGCTGGCCCCACATTTATGATGCCATTTTTCTGTTTTATACTCTCAAAGCTGTATTAATTTACCATTTACAATGGGATTTTTATATATGCCTTAAAGCAAGGTCAAGGTAGAAATGTTTTCCATTGGAACAAATACAGATTAGGACATCAGCATTATTCAGCTTCTTGTATCTGAAAGACCTGCCCTGCCTCCAATGTTCTGCGGTGCCCCCTGACCTTTATTTACATAAATCGAGGATCCATATAAGTGTGCGTCTATTTCTGTACACTGTATTGAGCTCTGTGGTCTCGTTGTCTATCCTTTTATCACTGATTTGGTGACCGTGACTTTATAATGAGTGTTGATATTTCATAATCTCCGACTTTATTCTTAATTTTCAAATCCGCTCTATAGATTCTCAGCCATTTGCATTTCGAATAAATTTCATAATAAATAGCATTTTTTCCACAAAAATGTCTTCCAGGAATTTTAACTGGAGCTGTTTTAAATCTATGGATCAATTTGGGGATGCCTGGCTTCTGCGCGGTATTTATTCTAATTTCTCTCGATGGTATCTAACAGTTTTCATGGTAAAAGTCGCGAGCATATTTCATTATATGTATTGCTATGTACTTGCAGTTTTAGGATGTTATTGTAAATGGCATCACTTTCAAAATGTCACTTCTCATATTTTCATTGTGAAACGTAAAATATAATTAATTTTTTATTATTAACCTTGTAGCTAACAAACTTGTTAAATTCTCTCATTAGAGGTTTAGATTTCCTTTGTATGCAATCACACCGTATGCTAACGTGATGGTTTCATTCCTTCTTTCCTATTACAGACCACATGCTTGTGTCCCACCAAAAGTCATATTTTGAAACCCAAATTCCCAATAACATGGTATTAGGAGGTGGGTCCTTAGACAGGTGGTTAAGTTCAGGTGAAGTCAAGTGGGTGGAGCCTCCATGTGGGATTAGTGCCCTTATAAGAGGAGAGTCTGGAGTTCTCTCTGCTCTGGGCCATGTGAGGACACTGAGAGAAAGTAGCTGCAGACAAGCCAGGAAGCAGATCCTCACTAGACACCAGCTCCGCAGGTGCCCTGACCTTGAACCCCAAGTCTGTGCTACTCTTGTTTTAGCAGTCTGAACGAACTAAGAAAATCCTCATTTTTTTTTTACCCGTATTTTATCCAGTGACTTTTTTTATATTTATTCATTCATCCAAACTTATTTTCCAAAATGTCTGGAGCATTTTGCATTCCCAACAATATTTGAGATTTCCAGCTGTTCCACGTCCTTGTCACACTCGATATGATCAGTGTTTTTAATTTTAACCATCCTCAAAGCATGCAACAGCAGGTAGCTGCTGTGGTTTTAATTTGCATTTCCCTAATTGAGCAGCTTTTCAGGAGCTTATTTGCCGTCCTTATATCTTCTTTGCTAAAATTTCTGCTCAGATCTTTTGCCCATTTTTAATTGGGTTGTTTGTTTTCTTATTTGTTGAGTTTTGAAAATTGTTTATATATTCTGAACACAAGTTCCTGTCAAATACGTGATCTGCACATATGTTCACCCACTCGAGGGGTTGTCTTCTTACTTTCTCAAGGGAGGTTTTTAAGAGCATCAATTTTTAATCTTGGTGAAGTCCAATTTATCACTTTTTTTATTCTATGGATCATGTTTTTGGTGTCCTATCTAAGAAATATTTTCCTCCCTCAAGGTCACAAAAATTTTCTTCTCTGTTTTAATCTAAGAATTTTACAATTTGAGGTTTTAGGAATATTGTGGTGAATTCTCCGAGCTTTATGCTTTGTGCATCATAGCTTTGGCATCCATGTCGAAAATAAGTCGACTTTCTCACACCAGAAGCAGGGCTCAGTCACCTTGACACCATTTCCAGCTCTGAGCCTCTCCAAGTTCCTCAGTGTGGTCGATCCAGACACCTGTCTTACACCACCGCCTCCTGGTGACCAACTCCCCATGGGACAGCTCGATACAGCCTGCATAACTGGCCCCACACCCTGCATGGATTGTGCAGATATGCCACAGTGACCACCACTCAGTCGTGGCCTGACTACAGAACCCATGCCTGCTTGCCCTAAACGCACCAATTAAAACTGTTGGTGGGAAACCTGCTTTGTAATGCCCTGGACCCCAATGCCCCATTGAAGGCTTTGGCCCATGGGTCTCTCTCTCCCCCACCCCACCTGCTGACTGAGCATGTGGGTCCTGGACAGCCCCCTCTTCTGTTGACCCTGCCAGGCATGCTGCCCTCTTTTCTCCAGGATCTGTGAGTAGTAACTGCTTCTGCTATTCCCTGTGCCTTGTTGAGCCACCTCCTCTGTCTCACCTGACCCACACACCTGAGCCTAACTTCACTCCCAGTCAGGGCTGTCCTGGAGAGTTGCAATCTTGGCAGGAATAAAGCAGACACAGGTCAGACAAGAGCCACAGGGCATCTGCCAGTATAGACAAGCTTCCCGTGAGAGGGACACCTGGTCATGGGCGGGCACTCAGGCACTATGCCATCCACCAGGATAAAGAAGCACGCATGAAAGTCCCCACAACCACCTCTTCTGGAGCCCAGCCAGGGCAGGGCTAGAATTTATAGCCACTGTCCAGAGAGAGACCTCAAGGCCAAGTTAGAAAATGAAATACAGCAAGTGTGAACCACTGCATTAATTTTTGTGTATGGTGCAAGGTATGGGTCCAGGTCCATTATTTTGCTTATTTGTCTAGGGCCAATCAATTATGAGAATAGGGACAATTTTATTCCTTCCTTTCCAAATTATGTGTTTTTTATTTCTTTTCATTATATTTTGAACTGGCTGAGATTTCCACTAGCGTGTTGAATAGTGTGGTGACAGAGGGTATCTTCGCCGTGTTGTTCGTCTTTAGAGGAAGTATTTATTCCTCCACCATCATATAAGGTTATGATAACTGGAGATTTTTTGTAAATGCCTGTTATAGACTGTATTGCACCCCCCTATGTTGTGTCCCCCTATGTTGAAGCTCTAACCCTAATATGACTGCATTTGAAAACAGGGCCTTTAAGGAGGTAATCAAGGTTAAATGATGTTAAAAGGGTGGGTTCATAATATGCAGGACTGGTGTCATGAGGAGACACCAGAGACAGAGCTCACGGGCCCTCTCTCTCTCTGTCTCTCTCTCTCTCTCTCTCGCTCTCTCTCTCCCTCTGCACACACACAGAGAAAGCCCATGTAATGACACGGCGAGGAGGCAGCCGTCTGCAAGCCAGAAAGAGAAGACTCACCAGAACCCAACGCTGTCGGCACATTGGTCTTGAGCTTCCAGCCTGTACAACCATGAGGAAACAAATTCTGTGGTTTAATCCGCCCAGTCTTAGTATCTTGTTAGGGCAGCCTGAGCAGACTAACACAATGGCCTTTATCCATTTAAGGAAGTTTCCTTCCATCCCTACTTCACTGAGTTTGTTTGTTTCTTAATTATAAATGGATGTTGAATTTTGTCAAATGGTTTATGCTGCAGTAACTGAGATAGCCGTATGCTTTGTGGTATGGCGAGTTACACTGGTGGGTTATTTAATGTCGAACCAGCCCTGAATTCCTGGCAAACCCTCCCTAGTCACATATGCTTCAAATATTTCCCCAGCTCTTCAGCCCTACCTGGGACATTACACACACCACACACACACCACACACGCACTACACACACACACCACACACACACCACACACGCACTACACACGCACCACACATGCACTACACACACACACACCACACACACCATGCACACACTACACACGTACTACACAAACACCACACACACCCCACACATACCCCACGCACACTACATACACCCCACACACACCCCATGCACAAACTACATACACTCCACACACACACTGCACACATACCACACACACTCTACACACACACCCCACATACTACATACACCCCCCACACACATGACATACACACCACACACACACTACATACACCCCACACACACACTATACACAATACATACACCCGACACACACACTACATACACCCCACACATGTACCACATATACACCACACATGCACACTATACACACACCACATGCACACACCACACACACACTACATACACCCCACACACACATCACACACACACTACATACACCCCACACACACATTACATACACCCCACACCCACACCACACGCACTACACACACACACCACACACACACCACACACGCACTACACACGTACTACACACACACACCACACACACCACACACGCACCACACACACACACATACACACTCACCACACACATCACACACACCACACACTCACACACACCGTGCACACTGCACACATATGTGCACCACACACATACACAAGGGTTCTGGACCAACAGGCCCAGCGTCACCAGATTCCCTCCCCTCCTGCGACTCTTCCTTCCCCTCAAACTCATGAAGCCCACTCTAGAGGACGAAGGGGTAGAAAACCGCTCTTCTATTGTAAGCTGACTTTTGTTTAACTCAAAAAAAATGCTGTCCTCTCTCCAAAATTTGGCCTTGGCCAATCAAAGCACTTTGGCTTTTGGGCTATCATTTCTGATTTGACTCAAAAATCTTGGTTCTGACAGTCAGTGCTGATGTGCTGGATGAAGGCCAGTCTGCCTTCCCTTCCTCGCTAGGGACAGGGCTGGCAGCACAGGACAAACGCCTGAGGATGGGGGTGGGGTGGATCGGATTCCAGGAAGGGAGAACTAACTGTGGACGAAGAGGAGGGGAGGAATCTCATCATGTGCTGCAGCATTCCCTACTCTGAAAGACGTGGGCTGCTGACAGCCCAAAGCCACTGGTGTGTTAGGCTATTCCTGCTTTTCACATCCACCCATCCACCCATCCACCCACCCATCCACCCACCCATCCACCCATCCACCCATCCACCCACCCATCCACCCATCCATCACCCACTCACCTATCCATCCACCCATCCATCCACCATCCATCCACCCATCCATCCACCATCCATCCACCCATCCATCCACCCATCCACTCATCCACCTACCCATCCACCTATCCATCACCCACTCACCTATCCATCCACCCATCCATCCACCATCCATCCACCCATCCATCCACCCATCCACCCATCCACCCATCCACCCAACCACCCACCCATCCACCCATCCACTCATCCACCCACCCATCCACCCATCCACCCATCCACCCACCCCTCCACCCATCCATCACCTACTCACCTATCCATCCACCCATCCATCCATCATCCATCCACCCATCCACCCACCCATCCACCCATCCATCACCCACTCACCTATCCATCCACCCACACATCCACCCACCCATCCACCCACCCATCCACCCATCCATCACCTACTCACCTATCCATCCACCCACCCATCCACCCACCCATCCACCCATCCACCCACCCCTCCACCCATCCATCACCTACTCACCTATCCATCCACCCATCCATCCATCATCCATCCACCCATCCACCCACCCATCCACCCATCCATCACCCACTCACCTATCCATCCACCCATCCATCCACCATCCATCCATCCATCCATCCACCCATCCACCCATCCATCACCCACTCACCTATCCATCCAACCATCCATCCACCATCCATCCACCCATCCACCCACCCATCCACCCATCCACCCATCCACCCATCCACCCACCCATCCACCCATCCACTCATCCACCCACCCATCCACCCATCCATTCATCCACCCACCCATCCACCCATCGACTCATCCACCCACCCATCCACCATCCATCCACCCATCCACCCACCCATCCACCCATCCACTCATCCACCCACCCATCCACCCATCCACTCATCCACCCACCCATCCACCCATCCATCACCCACTCACCTATCCATCCACCCATCCATCCACCATCCATCCACCCATACATCCACCCATCCACCCATCCACCCATCCACCCACCCATCCACCCATCCACTCATCCACCCACCCATCCACCCATCCATCACCCACTCACCTATCCATCCACCCATCCATCCACCATCCATCCACCCATCCATCCACCCATCCACCCATCCACCCATCCACCCACCCATCCACCCATCCACCCATCCACTCATCCACCCACCCATCCACCCATCCACCCATCCACCCACCCATCCACCCATCCACCCATCCACCCACCCATCCACCCATCCATCACCCACTCACCTATCCATCCACCCATCCATCCACCATCCATCCATCCACCCATCCACCCATCCACCCATCCATCCACCCATCCACTCATCCACCCACCCATCCACCCATCCACCCATTCACTCATCCACCCACCCATCCACCCATCCACCCATCCACCCACCCATCCACCCATCCACCCACCCATCCACCCATCCACCCACCCATCCACCCATCCATCCACCCATCCGTCATCTATGCAGTACATGAAGTTTGTTCTGATAAAGCATGGAAGTAGGGAGGAGGTAGGTATGTGGTCACAGAGCTGCCTCCTAGGCCTCATTCTTGGGTAGATTTGGAATAAAGCCAGCAACTGTCCATATCCTTATCTGGGTTTGAATGCCGTCCTGAGTGCAAACACAGTCCACTGGGCATCCTGTGTGTAGAAAAGCAGGAGACACTGGGCAGAAGATGCTCCCATCAGGGAATTCTCAGCAACTCTTTTATTGCTGGAGATGGACACAAAGCCCTGGGATCGCTGGAGCATTTCTGGGCAGTATCCATAGCGAGGGAAGAGAGAAGTGTCATTCCAGCCAACAGAGAGTTCATTCTGAAAGTCTCCATTGTCTTTTCAGAGGTTAGGATGCTGCTGGAGTCTCAAAGCATAAATGACCACATGCATTTATGCAATGTCTTTGCTATTCTTTTCCATGCAGTAAGCAAAAGAGTACCAAAAATAATTTACAGGTGGAAATCTGTAGCTTAAAAATACCAAGAGTTGTGTTCTTTTCTAAGTTCATATCCTCGATGAGCACTTCATCTCCAAGAGATAATCCTGAGAAGATCTCTCTTAGGTTGGAGAAAGCCACTGGTCTTTCTCTCTTTGATACCAGCATAAGTGACATGCGCTGGTTGTGTATATTGACAGACACTGGTCCCCATGTGCCGCAACAAAAGTCCCCTAGGGTGGGCTGGCTGTTCCAAGGGAAAGCGAGCTGCAGACAGACGGAGTCCTCTCCTTGGGGACATCCAGACAGGTAGAAGACCTTGCCGCAGAGCCAGGCTCAGGGACACAGTCTCTGCCACTCCAGCTTCTTCCGCCAAGGCAGCACGTAAGGAGTTAGCTCTCTGGAGAGCCAGAACAGAAGAATCTGGTGGAGGATGGGCAGGCAGGAAAGGAGGTGTCTCGCCTCAGTCACATGAGACAAAGGAAGAAGGGCTGGATGGGGGGATGGCTTGGTGTGGCTCACGGTGACCTCACACCTGGCAGACCTCGAAGTTTGGGGGTCACAAGACCCTCTGACAGTCAGATCCATGGGATGACTCTCCTTCCTGGAACAACTCACAGAGAGCTTGGTGTTCAACTCCAGGTAGCCCCAGGTGCTGGCACCCCTGCCCAGAGACCACCCACCTGGTGGGGAAACCCTGGGGCAGCCTCCCTCCATGGCCCAGTGCACAGGGACACAAGGAGACCAGCCATCTCTGTACAGGTGAGTCATCACCCTATGTAGTCCCAGCAAACTAAGCACCCGGCCTCATGGCACAGCCACCAGCCTGACTGAGGTCAGCCAGAAAGGACTGCGGGCCCAGGAGATGGAAGGCTCCCATGCTGCTGTAGCCTGGGCCAGCAGCTAATGGACAGCAGGGGTGATCTGGGACCCATGGCTCCATCCACCCTGCCAAGATCATGACCAGCAGGCAGTGGGCATCACTCACCTCAAGATGCCTGGCCTGGGGTCACCCCCATGAACCTGCAGGGCACATGGCCAAGGCTGCAGGACGTTTGCCACTCACAGTGGTGGCCCGGGTCCTGCAGGAGCAGCAGCTGCAGGAGTTCGCAGTCCGCCCTCCCACTGTCCGCCTCCAATCTAGATGCACTATCACCTCTAATCAATCAACAGGTCCACTGAGGCCCAGAGAGGTCAGTACCATGCCATGATCACTCACCAAGAATGTGGGGAATCACGAAGAATTGGGTTTGAACCCAGGCCACCAGCGCTGAAGCATTGGGGCTGACCCCTGGTCTTCCTGCCCCGTCTGATTGACGAGGGGCATGTGGCATTCAGGGCCAGCTGCCTGCTTGAAGCTGGATGCACCTGGGTGCTGTGGTCTGTAGAGTGGGACGCTGTGAGGAGGTCCTGTCCCCTGGGTGATCATGAGCTGAGTTAATCTGCGTGAAGAGCCCAGGAAACAGCTGGTGTCCCCTCGGCACTGAACAAATGCCAGCGATTACTGTTAGTTACTCTCCTGTCGCCTCAGGGCCTTTACACCATCCTGTGGCCTGCTCCAGCACCCCCAGCTGTAAGACTTGGCCACAGCACACAGTCATGCCCAGGGACTCGCCTTCGGGGGCACTGGGCTCAGGGAGGAGCCTCCACATGTGCTCAGTCCCAGACTGCGCCCTCCCGGTCCAGCACACAGAGTTAGGGAATGCACCCAGCAGAGGTGACAGTCCCACACGAACACGCCAGACACTCCCCTGCTCCAGGCACAAGGCCTGGCAGTAATGACCTGATTAGCATGAAGGTTTGTCACTTTCTGCTCAGTCATCAGGATGGAGGTTTCTTGGGGCTGAGATGACACATGGTTACACTCCAGGTTTTTGATTTGCGATGAGCTCTGGGGCACCCAGTCTTGTCAGCACCAGGTGGGGGCCTTGGGGACTGTGAGGCTGGTGTGGCCAGACACCAGCTGCTGAACACATGGAGTGTGTTGATTTACTCCCCATGGTCACTACTAAGAACTTGCCATGGGCCAGGCCCTGTGTCCAGGACAGAAAGTGGGTGAGAGCCCTGCACCGGGGGGACGCGGGGGAGACACGGCCAGTACAGGGCAGAAGATCTGCTGTGAGCCTGCAAAGGTGGATCCCACACACTCCCTGGGATCCACCCTCATAGACCTCCAGGCACTCCTGAGAAAGCCGAGGATTCACACTGAGCCCCAGAAGGAAGAGCCAAGACCCATGTGTTTCCTGATCCACAGCAGGTGCTCAGTAGATATTTATGGGATTAACTAAGTCATTGCATGTGGTCACTTAGATGGGACCAGAGGAGATGTGGGGTCCCTCCTGCTGCAGGACTCTGCTTCGAGGATGCCTTATCAGTCAGGGCTCTCCAGAGAAAGAGAACCAAATGATGTGTGTATGTATTGATGGACAGTGACACACAGAGAGAGAGATTGACTTTAAAGAACTGGCTCACTCGATGTAGGGGCTGGAAAATCCAAAACCTGTAGGCAGGCGGGAAGGCCGGAAACACGGCAGGTTTCCACGTCGTGGTCCCCAGGCAGAATTTATGTCTTTTGAGGAAACCTCAGTTTTTGCTCTTAAAGTCTTCAACTGATCAGACAAGGCCCACCCACGTGATGGAGGGTCATCTGCTTTAGTAAACATCAACTGACTGCAAATGTTAATGCATTACAAACGTTACTAAATGCGTCCACAGCAACTTCTAGACTGGTGTTTGACCAAGCAGCTGGCACCACGGCCTGGCCAAGCTGACACATACAGTCAGCCTGGCAGACACGACCACTGTCCTGTCTAACTCTTCTTCAGAAAGCCGCTCCTCTTCTGTCCCTGTTCTTCCAAGAGCTTGTTTGGAAAACTTGTTCTTTGTAAGACAGTGATACTTCTAGGGCTTTGCCGTTTCTGTTTTCCTTTCTAAGGAATGCAAACCATCTGCAAATGACACATCTGAGGACTTTGCAGGGCTTCTTGGTGACCTGCACACACATATTTTACACTTCTTCCTCTAAAACGCCACTGAAATAAGCAAAGAAACACAGAGCTGCACAAAACCAGTGGTGGCAGGTTTTGGTTTCAGTATTTCTAGTTCATTCTTCTTTATCTCTACCTCACGGACACGGAGAGGCTCACTTTAAACTCCTCTCCAACACTCCATTGTCTGCAGCTTTCCTTGGTGAAGCTGTCTGAGGACGGGTGCTGCTGGTTTCCTCTGGGGCACCGCTCCCCTCGTGCACGCTGGAATTCGGTTTGCAGATCCATCCTGAGTGGGGCTGGGACTTCCTCCCCCTTTCTTTCTCCTCTTATCCTGCCTGTCTTGTAGTTTGGGGTTGCTCCAGCTGGGCCCCAACGTTGAGGTCCCCCTGCAGACCTCGTCTTTGTGGCTGGGGAGGCTGTCAAGGCATTGCGTGTCCAGTGGTGGAACCAGCAGGCACCTGCCCAGGGTCCTTCTATGAGGAGAATCACCCCTCTTCTACCCCAGCAGTGCAGACTTCGTAAGCAAATCACCCACACTAGGGTCAGTTTCCCCACTCTTTCAAGCTCCTTTAAAAATGGAGATGCTCGCTCTGGGCTCTGATCTTAGGCACTAAGCCTGGCTGCGGCCCCGTGGCAGAGGTCCTGGTTTGGCCCCCTCCCCTCCCGGAATGCCAAGTCCTGGGTGGCTCCTGATGGCTTCCAGACTCGAGGGCCTGGCCGCGGACCCGCACTGGCGCTGGGGCGGTTCTGCTGCAGCCCGTAGGGACGTGCGCCTCGCTGGCTGGTGACCTGCCCTTGGTTTCCAGCGCGATTCCAGCTTCATTCCCACGCTGCTCTGCTGTCCGGTGTTGCGGAGCGTGGAGAGCAGAGGGGACCCTCGGAGCAAGCGTGGTTCACAGCACTGTCCTGAACACGTCCGTTCCTAACAGAATATAACAAGTAGTAAAATATCCCAACTGCTTGAAATTACAAATAACTCAAAAGGACGAGCGACTCTCGCGGACTATCATGAAAAACAGAGAAGAGATGGGAAGCATTCAGCAGAAAGCACGAAGCAGGACAAAACCCAAACCAACCATTTCTATTATCAAAATACAACTAAAAGGCACAAACTCTCCCATCTAGCAAGAAAAAACGAACAAACCAAGAGAAATCAGACAAAGGCTCCCGCCCCACAGCGCACGGGAGGGGGCACAGGCCGCGGGAGGGGGCACAGGACGCGGGAGGGGACACAGGGTGCAGGAGGGGGCACAGGCCGCGGGAAGGGGCGCAGGCCGCGGGAGGGGGCGCAGGGCAGAGGTTCCGGAGGGGGCTGCCCGATCCTGCGGGGTCCTGCACAGGCTGGTGCACCCCGGGCAAGTCACTTGTTCTCTGTGCCTCGGTTTCCATGCTGTCAGCCAGGAGTCACAGTAGCAATCATACACTGTTACGTGTGTCACGTAACTCCGAGGCTGTTGCAGGGCTCGGGAGCTAGCGTGGTGAAGCCCCCAGCCCAGCGCCTCGGCTGCAGGGTGTTCCGAACAGCATTGTCGGTGCCGCTGATGTTATTATCGGAGCTGCAGCAGGAGGCCGCGGAGTCCAGATGACAGAGTGAGGCCAAGAGAAACAAGCCAGCAACAGAGCCGGAGCCACCTGGTACGAGGTTAAATAAAATCCACAGCAAAATGCCCCTGGTGGGAATGGAAGCTCCTTTCTGTTGACACAAAGAACCGCTCAAAGCCAGGTCCCAACCGTCATGGGTCCCTGGGGCCGAGCAGCACCGAGCAGAGGTCTACAGCAACCCACTGAGGAAATGCGAGGAGCAGGCGATAAAGCCGCCTTCGAGGAGGAACAGGCTCAAGAGGTGCCCTCGGCCTGGCAGACAGACAAGCAGAAGGTAAGTGAGAGGGGACGATGCACAACGAATGCGCCGCATGGAGCGGACGTGCTGGACGTCACACACAGGGGCACAGAGCGTGAGCGGATTTCACATCTCCTCCAGACACTTAAAAACGTGCGTCACATTCATGGCATTAGAAGACGTCAGTAAATACCTACAAACTTGAAATTGTGTAGGCAGCTCTCTTTGAGCACAATTTAGTAGTACGTGAAGGTGTAGCACCTAGAAGCTTCTCTCTGAAGCCTTTTGTAACGTAGTGGTGCTAACAGAGTGTTTCCAAACACCCTGGACAGCAGCTCTATCCCCGAGATGAGGAAGAGGCACTGGGGTGTAATCGGTGTTATGCTCTTTGGTCAGATGGACCTGAATTCTAATCCTAGTGCTGTCCCTAACTACCTGGAGGATCAGCCAGCAAATCTCTCATCGGCAGACGAGGTGACAGTATTGCCAACCTTGAAGAACCGTGCCAACTCAGTGAGAGGTCTGTGTGCATCGTGCCTGGCACTGTTCACTGTTATGGTCAATAAATCATAACCTTTGGAAGGAAGGATGTCTCCCTCTGAATGGGTGAGCCACAAACAGTCGGTGCATACTCAGTGTCTGAGCAATGCATGAGTTTGGAAATGAGTTAAAGCATCACATTGATAACAGCTCAGTTATTTTTCTCCCTTGTTTTTCCTCTTCCCGGGCCATTACTAGTTTAAGAGCATCTACCTTTTTTTTTTTTTTTTGAGTTTGTTTGCTTCACTTAAATTTATAACCGAGTTCCTCTCTCATCCATTTTTAATCTGTTTGCCTGTGAAGAAAACCATGTTAGCGGCCCCTCATCTGATAAGAAAGGAGCCGCAGCTGTTCAGTCAACCTGTGCGGCTTCCCTTCCAGCAGCAGCTTACACGCCGCACGCACCGGGCACAAACTTTGGGAGTTGAAGTTGGATTTATATTTCTGCTGCATCTAATTTAAGCCTTTCTGCTCTCAGCAGGGAGACAGGGGTGCTGTGAGGCCGGGCGCCCAGGGCCGCAGGGCAGGATCAGGAGGGAGGAAGGACAGGCTGACCATGGGGACAGCCTGCGCACCAGAGCAAGCCCCGCCACTGTGGCCTCCACGTCCCCTCGGCTCCTTTTCTCATTCAGCCTTGCTGCCTCGGCTTGTGAAAGGTCAAACACTGTGTCTAATCATTAACACCAGCAGCAGTATCAACAGCAATGCAATCAAGGGCTTTGCATCATAGTTTAAAATGCAGTTTCTTGTCCACAAGGCCTGAGATCCACACAACGAGCTTTTCCAGAGGTGCCCTGCGATCCCATAACTCCAGATGTGCACAGCTTCCCTCTCCCTGGAAGGCCCTCACCGCCTCCCTCACCTCTCACTCCAAAGAATCCTCCCACAGCCGGCCCCTCCTGGGGTCACCGCAGCCTGGCTGCTCCAGCAGATCTGGGTCACGTGGCCTCAAACTAGCCTCAAGGAATCTGGGACGTGTTTGTCCCACCTCGCAATGTGCTCAGAAGTAAGTTCCGGGTGGACTGAAGTCCTAACCCTGAAAAGAAAACTAAAAGATTTAGAATACAGTTTTTAAAAATGTGTTCCTGACATCCTGTTGGAGAAGGTTTCTTGAAAATACACACACATTCCATGAAGTAAGATACGGATAAATTTGGTGATACCGACTTTAATTCTTTTGTAAAATAAACACCACAAAGTAAGAAAGCAAATGATAGCCTGGGTGGAGGAGGCATTTCCAGCATTAAAGAGCCTGTACAGCAGACTCATTTGGGGATAACCACATGCATATGAGAAGATCGTGCCACAGCTTTGGGACAATCAGCACCCTTCCCCCCACTCCCACCTTAACAGGTACAGGCAGTCACAGGTGCAGGTGGCCACAGGTACAAGTGGTCACAGGTGCAGGTGGTCACAGGTGCGGGCAATCACAGGGGCAGGTGGTCACAGGTGAGGGTCATCACAGGTGCAGGTGGCCATAGGTGCAGGTGGTCACAGGTACAGGTGGCCACAGGAGCCAGATCCATACAGTGAAGCCTACACCTGAGGAGAATCAGGTGACGGCCTAGCCCCTCCATGACCCTCCACTGCTCCTGTCCAGAGCTCAGGGCCATAAATTACAACCTGAAAAGTGACTGGTCCTGCTAAGGTTGCCTCGCCATGTGGGTACAGGTGACACCCTCATGAGGTAAGGAGACATCAGCTCTTCTCCCTACCCTGTCTCTCCCACACCTTGAACTCACATGAGATGAGACAGGCTAAGGGCCCCTGGGCAAGAGATGGGGGGATGGCTTCAGGGCTGTTGTCCCCCAGCCTCTGTGTCAGAAAACCCGGGGGTGCAGAGCACGGGCCCCAGGTGCGCTTCCCTCAGCTCAGGCACCTTGCTGCAGCTGGGACACCCTCATATATCAGTCCAGGAGGGGCCGGGGCATCTCCCCACCAGGGTCGGCACTAACTAGCCAGAGTGACAGCACCTCCTAGACTGCCACACCCGGGGAAGGACATCCCGCTGCGTACCAAGGCTCGCCCTTCTCTTGTTGCTCCCAAAATTCACTCCTCTAAAACTGGGGCTCGGAGACCCTCCTGCCCACGGCACAGAGGGCCTGGGGAGGAGGGCCGGGCTCTGGGTGTCCCCACCGCAGGCCCCCTGCCATCTCAGGCCCCTCATGCCTGCCCGCAGGACGCTTCTTGAGAATAACAGGGCTGGGTGTCTCCTGGTCTCAGCAAGGCTGGCCGGGACTCTGAGACATCACTCAGCCAGGGTAGCCACAGGCCACCCAGGCACTTGGGACTCCACCTTGTCAGACCCAGAGCAAGAGCCCATGGGGACACCTGGCCTCCCTGTGGCCTCCCGGGCAGGGCCCTCTGTGCAGGGCAGCCCCGGGCCTCAACAGACCCCAGATGATGCGGGTTTTCATTTCAAAGTGTAGGCGAACCATGTTATTGCTCCATATTTATCCAGTGATTAGCATATAGTCATTCAGAAATGTCGTACATGTGCGTGATATCACCACGTCAGCAGGAAACACCGCGCTCTCGGCATCTGCGCTGTCAGCGCGGTTTGCCTACTCACTCATGTGGGCTGGACGTGCACGAGGCGCAGGGGAGCCCGACTGTGCCAGTGAGCTTCAGACCTGAAGGAGGCGGGTGGGGACCAGGAACGCGGGGCCTCGGCGCTCTTCCTGATTAAAGCCCACTCTGGAACCCCCAGTGGGAATGCCGGGATCGGGGGCAGTGGAGCAGCCGGGCGTGGGGAGGGGTCCTGTGGGCCAGACCTCGGGAGCATGAAGCGGGGTCAGGGCATCGGCAGGTGCAGGTGCGGCCCCCAGACGGGCACCTGGGGGGTCCTGCAGTGCATCAGTGGAGAGGACCCCACCGCTGCTGATGAGGAGCTGGAGGTGTGGGGGTGAGGGCTGGCCTGTGAGAGGCCTCAGGATGCCTGAGACAACTCGCCACCCCCCGGCCACTCTGCAGTCAGTGGTCACTCTCCATTGCCCCTTCCTGGGGGGTGGGGTGGGAAGAGCTCAGGAGAGACAGGGCAGCTCAGGGCGTGTCCCTCCACAACCAGTTCTGTCAAGTCATTGTTTTAGTGCTGACTGCGTGCAGGCCATGGATAAGGCACAGGATGAGGAGACGTGTCCCAGCCAGCCTGGAGCCCCCAGCCCGGCCGGCCCTCTCACTTCCCACCCCCGGCACAAGGCTGCAGCGGCACCTCCCTCTCTGGATTTCGGCGGGGAGCAGGGAGGAGGTTTCTTCATTCGTGGGTCCCTGAAACCACTGGTTCCCACACCCAGCCGGGCAGCGAAATGACTTGGGGGGCTTTGGGTACTTATTGCAAACACCAGTTCCAGAGCTTCTATCCATGGGGGTTTCTGTCCTGGGTGGGACGAGACAGGAATTTTCCATCAGAGGCCAGCTGACCCGTGTCCACCAGGGCCCGATGTGCCACACAGTGGATAGACTTTTGACAAACTGAGCCAGACCGGATGGTTTTGTGCCAAATTTTTTAAAACAAGGAAAGAAGCGTCTGTAAAGAGAACACCCATGGGGTGGATTTTGAAGTGGAATCGGTGACATATGCTAAACAGAGTTTCTGCCTTGTTTTCAGGTTCATTTGGAACATGACCCTGGGACAGTCCTCTTGGCTGCCTGGCCTCACCCTGCAGCTGGAGGAGGCAGACCCAGCCCTGGACGCCGCAGGCCCCTCCTCTGTCCAGGGACCGAGTGAGAGAAGGACGAGGTGAGGGGGCAGGGGAGGCTGGACCGACACACGGGTCCTGGGACACCTCCGGGAAGGCTGCCTGTGAGGGGCTCAGGGCTTCCCTTCCTGGGAAGGAACTGGGTGAGTGTCCCCATATCCATGCCCCACACGATGGCGGAGGCAGCTTGCCTGGGGCGGGGCCCCACCTGAGCCCCTCTGCCCCACACTCCAAGGCTACTCTGGGCAGAGGAGCAACCGAGCCAGGGTGCCCAGGAGAGAGGATCGGAAACGCCCCAGAAGGCAAGAGATGCCCCAGAATTGTCTCCCAGCCAGGCCGACCTGACAAAGAGGCCGGAACGGGCCACTGCCCCCTGCCGCCAAGACCTCGGGACCCTCCTCGAAAGCCAGGTTTGGGATGAAGCCCCTGCCCTGGGTCATGCCAGCTCCTGCAATGGCCTGCGAGAGCGAGAGGAGCACAGTCCAGACCCTTCCGGGGGGCAGGAAGAAGAGCCAGAGGTCTGGGGTCCGGAGACATCCCGGCCAGACCCCAGGCCCCACGCGCACCTCCTGAGGGGCAGGGCTGTGGTTCCCTCCAGGTCCAGGAGCACGGAGGACCCTGGAAACCACCCCGCAGTGCGACGAGGAGACCGGCGCTGAAGCACCGAAGGGATCCAGGACGACTGTTTCCACCGGACCCAGTGGGGGGAGCAGAAACAGGCCTTTCCCCTCCTTACTGCTCTGTGAGATGGAACTCCAGAGTTTCACTCATCTGCCCGTCGTCCTCACTGGGGGCCCCCTGGGCTCCCCTCCCTGGTCTGCTGCCACACCCCAGCACTGGACGCACCCACCCTGGACCCCATCGCGTCTCCCCGCAGCCCCGTCTGGTGGGATGGAAGCTCCTCTGGTCCGGGCCACCCTCTCCTTCCATTCACTCAGCCTCATGACCAGAGCCTGCACTGCCGTAACGGCCTCCAGAGGACAAGGGTCAGCCCACCCCACTGCATGACAGAGGGTTACCCCGAGCGAGAGGACAGGCCACGGGGCACCAGCAGGCCCCTCACTGCCCAGCCTGGGGCAGGGTCTCCTGGAGGAGAAGCTGGGTAAGGGGACCCGAGGATGGGGAGGGACATGTCACTGGCAGGTGGAAGAGCAGATGGTGCTCAGAGGCGAGCCTGAGGCAGGCAGACCCCAGAGTGCTGGGCTTAGAACGGGGTATGGACTGCGGGGCATGAGAGGTGGACGTGGCCAGACTCCACGCCCCAGCTCCGGAGATCACTGGCCTCCTGGACTCGGGGACAGAACCAGTGTGGAGCTGGGCTCGAGGGGGCCGCTGCTTGTAGCTCCTCTGCCCCCCACAAGGCCAGCAAGCAGGCTGTCACAGAGGCAGCTGGAGGCAGCCCTGCCCACCAAAGTCGCAGCCCCACTCCCCGAGCTCCCTGGCCCTAAAGGACGACAGCATGTCAGGAGCCCTCGCCGCCGACACTCAGCACCTTCCCCTCATCGGGTTTCACACGGGACATACTAGCAAGAAAATCTACAGAAAGTCAAAAACCATCCGTCTTTCTCAGAAAAATAATTAATCGGATGCCAAATGCAAAGCATCTAGAGTTTTGAATAAATGCAGAGACACAGTTACAAGAGCAAAATATTATCATTTGTCCAGCATAATTATTTTCTTGGAAACAGGGGATGATTAATAAGGCACATTATAAATAGGCTCTCGTGCATCAAATTTTATCTCTCCCGTCTAATTAACATGCGAGGGAATTGCTCTTTTGGTGGGTAAAGACATTTAAAATATATATTTCATGAAACCAGAATTATTTGTCATAAGCTCCAAGAGGAGAAAATAAAATATGGAGAATGCTACAGTCGTTTAAATACTTTATTACATGAATCTATTCAAATAAATTAGTTCTTCCGGCTCTGCAGGCACCTCCAGACCGTTGTTGTCGCCGCTGGACGCCCGAGGGAGGGGCACAGAACACACGCTGTGGGCCCCGGCCCCGTGTCACAGCCGTGGCCGTGTCCAGCCTATGGAGGGAGCGCCCGCGAGACCACGTGCCGACCACCGGGACCCTCCCCGGCTTACACGCCAACCACGCAGGGCCACAGGGAAAAGCCACCAGCAACCCCCTCCGAGGGTGAGGGACCGCGTCAGAGCCGTGCAGTGGTCGCCCCCACACGAGCAGGAAAGAAGGACTGCACATGTCACATTCTAATGATGCATCTGTAAGGGGCGCACGGTGACCCTTACGCAGATTAGCAAGGACTGGTTTGATGTGAAAAGACTGGGGATTTAGGAATCCACCTCGAGCAACTATTGCTTAGCTGTCCTGGAGGAAGGAATTTTATCTCTGTGCGTGTGAAATGGGGGTGGGGAGGATCCCCCTGTGAGGACCCAGCCGGGTCGGCCACATGGGGGCTCGGTAGCGGCTGAGTCCTGGCTTCTGCAGCACATGCTGCTAACCCCACCCCAACACACACACAAGCCTCCCTCTGCCTGCCTCCTACCTGTCCCACCGGGGGAGGTCTCCAAGTGGCTCTGGGTGCTGTTTCTGACTGATCTAAAGAGGACCCAAGAAGAAGCAAGCCCAGGCTGACCTTTCTGCCTTTGGATGTTGTCACTTGATATGAGCCCCAGAGCTGCTGCAGCCATCGTGAGCCCATGAGGGGAGCTGGCCCACAGCAGGAGCTGGGATGCTGGGGTGAGAGACAGGAGCCGTGGAAACACCTGCAGCCTGGACGGTGTCCTGGAGCTGCTGAACGAAGCCTCCTGCAGCTGCCCTGCTTCCGGACTTCGTGCTCTGCCAGGAGGGATGTTCCCATTGTCTAAGCCCGTGGACAAGGGGCTACTTGCCAGCATGCGCATCGTTAGCGGTGGCTGTCTCGATCATCTCTGTGTTCCCTGTAGAGTGGAGTCCTGACCTCTGGAAAATACATTTCAGTCTTGCCTTCCACACTCACTTGCTGAATGAAACCGTTGCTGGGAATCTGGCATGTGCTGAGAGACATGGCGGGCTCCATGGGGCTATGAGGACGGCGGGGACGTTGTTGGTGACGGTGCACCTAGAGGAATGAGAGAGACGCAGCGAGGCCAGGGCAGCCACAGAGCCTGGGAGCCCCGGGGAGGCGTCACCCATGGGATCATGCAGTGGGTGTGAGTGAGCGGGGGTCTCGGGTGGTGGGACGTGCGCCTGTGCACACGTGGATCTCATGGGCAGTGTCGGTGTCAGTAGCGGGTGGACTGGGGGCAAGGGCTGTTCCAGACCAGAGCACGGAAGGACAAGCCAGCTGCATGCACAGTGCTCCACGATCCAGATCCTGGACACAGGCCCACCACTCACCACACCGCCCCAGTAACATGACCATGGAAAGAAACAAAAACCTTTCTCTATTGAAGTCACATATTGCTTCTGGAAACGGGGCTGTGGTAGGACAGGCAAAGTCGGAGGTGGCACTGCCCCACTGCGACTGGAGTTGTGTGAGTGCCGCAGGGCTGACAAAACACAGCGCCACAGGCCAGGCGGCTCAAGCGACAGAAGTTCTCTCACAGTCCTGGAGGTGGAAGGCCCGAGATCCAGGTGCAGCAGGGCAGGTTCCGCCCAAGGCCTCTCCCCTCGCTGTGTCCTCATGCGGTCGTCCCTCTGTGGCTGTTTGTGTCCTGATCTCCTGTTCTTACAAGGACACCGACGTGTGGGATCAGGGCACCCTAGTGACCCTGTTTTACCTTTATCACCTCTTTAAAAACCCCCTCTCCAAACACAGTGATGTTCTGAGGAGCTGGGGTTTGGGACCTTGGAGGAATTTTGGGGACACAGCTCAGCCCCCAGCAAAGTTGACAGGACACCACCATGCAAGAGGCAGAGAATGCACCGGGGGCTCCCCACGAGCCTCAGCCCAGCCCCTGCGCATGTTTGGGCTGGAGGAGACAGCCAGGCCGGGCGTGATGATGCCACAACAGTGCCCCCGGGTGCATGGGTGACACAGGTAGCACCAAGCACCAGAGAACCTGGGTGGCCCCTCCTGAGGATGCCACTCACTATCTGGGGGATCTGCTGCTAGTCCGCCCGATGAGGCAAAGCCTCCTGCCACACGACCCAGTCCATTGTGCCAAGCAGCTGCCCCCGCTCCAATCCATGGGGACCCTGGCCAGCCTCTCAGAGTCCACCCGATGCCAGCACTGGGCCTCCCTCTGTCTGACACCCAGTGGGCGTGTCCAGTCCCTGGTCCTCAGACCCGCTGCTCCAGCACCCCTGGCACATCGGGATAAATTACCGGAGGCTGGAAGTTGGAACCGCTCCTGGAAGGAGCAGCAAAGCTCCACAGGGATCAACAGCCCTGGGAACCTCGAGGCCCAACCAGCCCAAGCCAGGTCAGGGAGGTGGAGATTCCCGCAAACACCAGCAAGACCCGGCCTGCCCGCACGGGTCCCTTGGAGGGTGCCGCAGCTCCAACGGTCCCTGGTGGCTGGTGATGGGTGGCAACAGGAGAGGTCAGGCCAGCAAGCAAGGCTGCGAACCGCACTGACCTTCCAGCCTTCCGAGAGCAAGTCCAGAAAGAGGCAACCTGCAGCTCAGGACTCCTCTCCCTCGTGGAAATGTGCCGCAGCCACCCACCCACCCACGCGATGACCCTTCCTCCCCCCAGAAGTCCCGTCCCCATGGGATCACATCCCAGCCAGCGGCCACCCCAAAGCCCAGAAGAGCGGGGCCAGCAACAGCAGCCCCCGGAGCCTCCGAAGGACTCTGAGCAAGAAGCAGCGTCCTCCTGCTAAATCCTCCTGAAACCGCATCCCCTGGAATGGCGGGGAGGAGACCCAGAACTGCAGCATCACATGTCACTCTAACCTGCCTTGTTCTGTGACCAGGCCCCTCCCCTCTAATGCAATACGTCACTTTTTTTGAAAATAAAAGATTAATTTCTGTTGTTTTTTCAAAAGACAACTTCTCCCGCCAGTCCAGGTGGTAGCTGACATTCCTTCAGCCGTTCCCAAAGCCGAAGTGACACGTGAGCCACCTTCCACTCAGACGGCCCGTAGCTGCTGCCACGCTGCATTCTCACGCCTGGAAGCCGAGGACAGGACAGTGGCGACAGCCGCCCGGCCTCAGCTCACTGGAGCACCCAGGCCCACACGCCTTCCCCTCGGGGGTTTTCAGAGTGTGAATATCAAGTTCATGATGGAGACGGGCCAGGAAGACCTCCTGCCAGGAAGCCACACGGCCGTGGCAGGAGACGGGGTCTGAACAGGTCAGACGAGCTCTGCCGTGGGGAAGAATCTGACAGCCTTGTGTGCCAGTGCCCTGCAGCGGCTGTAACAAATCACCACAAACCTGGTGGCTGAAACCTCAGAACTTTATAGCCTCACGGTTCTGGAGGCCAGAGTCTGAGATCCAGGCGTGGGATGGCTCCTTCCGAGGCTGCGAGATTCTACTCCAGGCCGCGCTCCTGCAGAAGCTGGGGGTTGCTAGCAATCTCTAGTGTCCTTGGCTTGTAGATGCGTCTCTCTCTGCCTCCATCTGCGCACAGCATCCCCCTCTGTGCACATCTATCTCTGTGTCCACGTGTCCCCTTTTATAAGAACACGAGTCACTGGATTTAGTGCCCACCCTACTGCAGTCTGACCTCATCTGAACTCATTACAGATGCAAAAACCTGGGAATCCCAGCAGGGTCAGCCTCTGAGGGTTGTGATGCTGGACGCTGGTAGTGCCCACGCTCGGCGAGAGCTGGGAGGCTCTTTCCCACCCTGGGGCTCCCGCACAGCGCCCTGTCCTTTCAGCCTGGGCAGCACCAGCATCTTCCGTGCTGGAATCTGAACTCCTCGAGGCAAGAAACGAAAGCCCAGCGCTGGGGTGGGAGGGGAGGCCTAGGCACATGGCTGCACCACAGGGCATTTGCTTCTCTGTCCTCACAGATCTCAATTTTCCAGCACAATTAGCCCAGAGGGTCCCTCGTCATTCCACAGTCACCCACAAAGTTTGCCACAGCTTCAATTTAGCAAACCCTAATCCTGACATCCTCCAGAATCTCTACAAATCGGGAGAGAACTGGGAGGTCCACTTCTGCCTTGTCACTGGGCTCTGACAGGAGATTAGGCCATTAAGAACTCCAGACAGCCCTGAGGGGGGTCGGCTGCAGGAGGCAGGGCCGGTCGCCAGCACCTCGCGCAGCACTGGGTGCTTGCTCAGAGGCAGCAGCCACCTGAAGCCCCTTAAACCATGACGAAAGCTGAAGAATAAAACGCGACAAGCAGCACAGTGGATTTTTTGTCAGAAGTCTCGGGCAGAAGAGGACAGCGAGCCGACAGTGAACAGCCACACATGACTGCACTCGTCTGCGCCAGTGGGATCTCTGGGGCCAAGTCAAATGGCACAGGCACTATACACCACTCAAATAAGAGGACCCACTGGTGGGTGTGGAGTCTGGGCTGGCTGTGCCTTCCAGGTCATAGGGCCACCCCAGCCCAGTGCAGAAAAAGCCCAGGGGCTTCCCACACAGACACCGACTTCATCGTTGATGGGCGGGTCACGGGGTCATTCACGGCTGGACCTGCCTGGCCCCCAAGGTCCCCGAAGTGTGGATGTCTGGCCATAAGACAGTGGAGACAGAGAACAGCCACACAGGGCTCCAGGGACAGGAGACGGAGGGCCCCCTGACAGCCCACCCCACGGGGGCTTGGAAGCACTGAACCCTGGTGTGCTGCCAGGTGGGTGGTCCCACGTTTGGGGGTCTGCAGGTCTCACAGTCTAAGCCCCTGCTGGGAAGTGGCCACTGCCTTTAGATCAACCCCATTCAATGCCTCACCTGACTTGTTAGCGGTTAGCCGATTTTCCAGAAAGTTCTCATGGGAAAAGCCCAACTCTAGTTTCTATTCCATGACTCCACCAAATCAGTCTCATCTCTTTGTCACAAGAAAGCCTCTCAAAGGCTTCAGAGCAAGCACATGTCACAAAGTGGAGATGCCCTTCTGGGACGTGCCCACCAGGCCCTTCTGAGGCCATGGGGTCTCCGAGGAGCCTTCTTTATCAAGACACAGAACTTCCTGTTCCCATGAGAAGCATCTCAGGGCTATTCTGCAGCAGGCTGGACATGGGAGCAAGGCTAGTACCCACTTGGTGACACTCCCAGCCCCTCCGCCCTCACACTGTGTCACAGAACGTGAGCCAGGCGCCCAGCCCCAGCCCCGGCTGCACGTCGGTGGAGGGAGGTCAAGTTGCTTTTCAGGCACCTACAGCCAGAGGTCGGGACTGCCCATGACTGAGCCCCTGAGAGCGTGAGCGTGTGTCCACACGCGTGAAGAGTCCCAGGAACAGTGACCGACGAGGCCTGACATGCCCACTAGCAGCCCAGCCTGCCGAAGGCGCCATGACAGAGCTAGACCTGTCACCACCCTACTCGGGAAGATCGAGAAGCAGAAAGAAGCGGGGGAGAGACATCTGCTGGCACCCTGGCTACAGACAGCACATCGTCCTGCATTCTGACAACTCAGGGGACCCACTGAGGAGTCATTTCCTATGAACTAACAATCACCACATGCAGGTCTAAAGACAGGCCACATCCTTCCTAAACACTGGAGTTAACAAAGGCATGAAAACAGAGTCCACGCAGGAACGGGAAGAAAACACACGACATCACAAGGAAAAGAGACCAAAGGGAAAGGTCAAAGGAGCCAGAAGTAAAACAAATCCATCGGTTTTCTCAAAATCCTGTAACATGCTCGAACGCTGCAGTACTGGAGCTATTGTTATGACAGAGGTTCTCGGGCGGGGCCCTGCATCCCCCGGACGCCGCCCGTGAGACACCCACAACGCAGCAGAGGAGCAGGAACGTCAGGGAAACCCAGACGACAGTCACGGAGAAGAAACCGTGCCTGGGAGTGCAAAGACAAGCTTTTTAAACAGGAGACATTAGGTATTTCCAATGGAGAAAAATGCAAAAATTAAATAAATCTGCTACTGCCCTAAAGCTGCTTAAGAAAAATAAAAACATATAAAGATACACAAAGCAAAAGACATTTAAAAGTTTAGAAAAATGATACATGCTCAATATTGGGCAGAGATTTTCCCACTGTCTTAGTCTATGATAATTTATACAGAAACAAATAAACTAGGCTATAGGACATGCGAATACCAAGAGAAATTCATTAGATTGATTATATATTTACCAAAATACATACCCCAATAACTTGAGAAGATGCCCTCTGTCCCAGCACCCACAGAACATTAACCAAAAAGGAACTCGTATTCAGCAGCAAATCATCACAATAAGTTCTAAAAATAAAAATTTAAAAAGCCCCCTGGGTCACAAGTGCTGAGCATAGGATAATGAAATTGGAACGTAATAATTAGAGGCAAATTACACACAAACAAACAGAAGACTCTGAGAAGTTAAAAAAAAATTGCCCCATATAACTCTTGGATAGGAGAGAAAATAAAAAGTGTGATTAGAGACAATTTTTAAATGAAGGTGAGAAAAAGGAATAACTCTACAGTGGACACACCTGACGGACACGCCTGGCCCCATGCGAGGAATCCCACTGCTGTGACAGGCCCTCGATAGGATGGGACCAGGAGGGCACTACACCACTGGGGTCTTCCAAGAACCCAGGATCCCAGACCAGCCATGAGAAAACATCAGAAAAGTCCTGTTCCAGGGCATGCTACAAAATACCTGACAGGTCCTCCTCAAAACTGCCCAGGACCTGACAACTAGAAAAATCTGAAAAACTGTCACAGCCCAGACAAGCCCAGGCAGACGTGACGACTGAATGTCCCATGGGATCCTGGATGGGGTCGTGGGGCAGAAAAGGACACTGGGTAAAGACTCAGAAAGTAGGAACAAACTGTGGACTTTAGTTAATAATCCTGTGTCAAAATTGGTTCATTAGTTGTGAAATGTAGTAACATAAGGTGTTAAGAACAGGGACACTGGGCGCGGGGTCTACGGGAACTCTGTACTGTCTTCTCAATTTTTCCCTAAATCTAAAATTGTTCTAAAAATTAAAGTCTAGAGAAAATGAAGAAAAATTAAGGCCAATGAATAGGATTAATTACATTATTATATATCCATATGATGGACTGATATAGATCACTCAAAATGGTTAAACTTTAAGTATTGACTGAAAAGGAAGTTTATGGTACGAGGTTAAGGAAAAAATAATAATTTGCAAGATGACATTTATATTATGACCTCATTTCTGTTTAAAATGTACATGGCTGTGTTTAATTTGTAGGCGGGCGGCAAGCTTTTTGATAAAACACACCGGTCAGTTAACTGTCTACGCGTTTCCCCGAGCGTCATGGGTAAGGAGGAGCCGTGTCACGGGGACTGACTTCCCACCTTAGGCACTTGGACGTGTTTGAATTCCTTACCCAGCACATGTATTATCTTTGTAATCTTTTTTAAAGTAATTTAAAAACATTCTACATGGAGTAGCCGCACATAACAATTATGTGACGTGGCTCGGAGTAAATTCGTAGCCTGAAATTTTTGTTGTTGTTACATTGAAACAACGAGAACAAAGTATCCACGTGTTTATTTCAAGGCACCAGGGCACACAGAGCTGTCCCCAGGGCTCAGCAGCTCCGGGCTCGGAAGAGATCAGAGCTGAGGCTTGGAGACCGCCCGGCGGGGAAACGCGTCACTGTCCAATTCTCCGTAAGGAACCCCAGGAGCAGAGGTGTTGGAAAACAGGCTCCAGGTGGCCATGAGACCTGGAACTAATGCTGCTTCTTCATAAACAGAGGGGAAATATAAACACGTTTAGAACCAGCCTATAAGAAAATCTGGACACCTGATAACCTGAATAGAAATTAAAAGCAGTAAGTTAATACAATTTTTTTAATAATGCAACAAAATAGTTGAACACTGGTGAAATGGAAAAACTCCTTGGAAAAGTATAATTTAGCAAAGCTGAGTCACTGGAAAAAATAGATAGTCATAAAAACTTCACAGAAATCGAAGAAAGAATTAAATATGTGCCCACCAGAAATCACCAAGCCCAGAAGTCTTTAGGGGTGAATCTTATGCAAACTCTTCAACTCTTTCTATGTGAAAACATAATTTCATCCAAAACTAAAGAACATACCAGGAAGGAAACTGCAGACGAATCACACACATGAACATGTACCTCAAAATATTAACACAAATTCATAGAGACAGGAAGCAGAGAGGCGGGTATCCGAGGCTGAGGGGGTGGGGAATGGGGAATCATTATTTAATGGGACAGAGTTCCAGCTGGGAAGATGAAAACGTCCTGGGGACGGGTAATGGTGACAGTGGCATGGCCATGTGAATGTGCTCAATTCCACTGAACTGTGCACTTAGCTAATGGTTGCCATGGTAGATCACATGCATGTTTTACCACATGAGAAATATGAGCAAGTCAGATCCAGCCACGTGTGGAAACATCATGAACCTAGACCGGTTTTATCCTTTGAGATGACCGTCTGTTCTTTCTCTTTTAGTTCATTAATGTGGTAAATGGCATTTACAGATTGGCTAATGTTCAACCACCCTGGCATTCTCCAGATAAGATGAAATTGGACTAAGCGCATTATCTTTTCATACATCACTGGATTTGGTTTGTTGAAATTTTCCTTTAAAATTAGAAACAAGACAAAATCCTACATTACAATTTCAATAGCCAGCACAATAAATTGAGAGGAAAAAATAAAGATCTAAGAATTGCAAAGGAAGAAAAAAAACTATAGATGATACAATTATAGATTACATGATTACCTAAATTTTAAATATACATGTAATTAGAAAAAAATGTTAGAATTAATAAGAATCTCTTAAGATTGCTGGATTTTAAAAAATCAACATGGCCAAGCAAATTTCATTTTTATATACCAGCAACAAAAATGTAATTTTTTTAAAAAGTAACTTTTATAATAGCAATTCAAACTACATATAGAAATGCATCTAACAAAACTTGCAAAAGACCAGAAAGCTTTATTGAAAGATGTTAAGCAACACCTAAATAGAGGAAGTATATGCTACAATCATGGACGCGAAGGCTAATTATCATGAAGAGGTCAATTCCCCCAAATTGATTCCAATAAGAGTTTTATAGAATTTGAAAAACTGCTCCTTGAAAGCAGAAAAGCCAGGAAAAGTCCAGACCCACTTAAAGGACAATAAAGAGCCAAGTGTGTACGGGAGGGGGGTTAGTCACCAGATATCAGGACTGCTTCAAAGCACTAAAATTTAAATTGGGGTGATTTACCAGCACAGTCATAAACAAAACATCCCTGCAACGGAGTAGAAGTCCACAGAAGCTTGCAGTTGGCAGCTTTGCAAGTGCAGGGGAGCGAGGAAGCCTGGATTGTTCCACCAAAGGTACCGCAGCAGCTGGTCATGACACGGGGCGAAATGAACCATGATCCTATTTCAAACCATAAGCAAAAATAAAATACATGGATTACAATAGAAGTTTGAAGGGCTAACGTTTATAATGTCTAGGATAAAACCTGTGCATGTCTTTAGAGCTTATTGTCACACTGGATTTCTTTTAAAAATGGAAAAAACAAAACCACCAGTCAAAACTGAATTGATACGTTTGAAGTCATCACACTGAAGATGATCTGGTCCAGTGAACCTCAGCAGGGGACACCCACACCCCACCGGGGACTTCCATCAATGTCTGGAGACGTTTGTGGCTGTCATGAGCTGGGGCTGCCGATGGCATCTGGTGGGTGGCGGCCAGGGATGCTGCTAAACATCCTACAGTGCACAGGGCAGTCCTCAGCACAGAGGATCGTCCAGCCCCAAATGTGAGCAGTGCTGAGACTGGGAAACCTCGTTCAGTTTGTCAAAAACAGCCTGATCACACTGTAAAAGGGGAAAAAGCTCAAGGAGATATTTGCAGTATATTAAACTGGATAAATGATTGGTCTACAGAATACTTAAAGAGCTCCTAAATAAAGGAGGAGAACACAAATAACTCAATGGAAAACTTGTTAAGGACAAAGGCAGAAAACCTACGGGTCAATATATATGAAAAATGCCTACTTCGATGCTAATCGGGTGAATGCAAACTATACTCACAGTTGGATCCATTTTTACACCCACCAGGTAGACAAGGATTAAGAAGTCTGGTGGGTCCAGTTTTGCGAGGTGAGGAGCTGGTGGGAGCGTAGACCAGTGTGACCTGCTTGGAAGACAGTGCCCGCTCCTTGGGGAGGCTGGAATGCATGCATGTGACAGTTCCAGAGGCGTCCTTCCACACCCTCCCCGCGTGAGAGGACCGTGCTCCTGGCAGTGTGCTCATAAGAAGCAGCTCCTGGAAGCCACCCACAAGCCTTTGACAGGAAGACGGCTCCATCAGCTGCAGCGTTTTCACATGTGAACCCAGCTACGCACACCCTGAAGACGGATGTCCAAGGGCTGCCAATGAGTGAGCAAAACCACAGAGGAATCTAAACACTGTGATTCCATGCAAAGGTTAAAAACAGTCACAGCTAAACGATGCATGTACCTCCCTGTCTGCTCATCTGTCTGTCATCTATCTGTCTGTCAATATATCTATCATCTATCTGTTTATCACCCTTTTGTCATCTATCAACTGTCATCTATCTGTCTGTGACAATTAAAGACTGGCAAGAGAGGGATCAACACAAAACTTAGGTCACTGGCTGCTTCTGCTGTGAGAGAATTGGAAGAGGCAGCCTTGGGCATTAAAGTTATTGATAGCATTTGATATTGTCGAATGGAAACATGAGCATTCATTTATTATTGTTTGAATTCTACCTACGTTTAATAGACACTCAGTTTATGCTTTGTTTCATAATTCTTTAAGAATTAAGGCTCTTTCTGCATTTATTTATAGTTTGGGAGTTTATTCTATCATGTGGTTTCACATTTTTTTATTATGAAGAAAATTGATATAGAAGATGAAATTAGGAATCAGCGTTCATCAAAAAGAACATGGGGGAGCATTTGTGGAGGAGCGTAGGAGTGCAGCAGGAGACTGGTGAGACCCCTGTGGAGCACAAAAGCCCAGGATGGTGGCACAGAGAGGAGAGAGGGGCGCACAGCCACAGCTGCCACGTCCACAACACCAGTGTAGGCAAAGGACCCACACCAACCACATACTCAGTGCAAACGTCTGCAGATGCTTTGGCAGGACAAGTCCAGAGCCAGGTGTGGGGAGCGCGTTAGAATACACACACTGCCTCACTCTGGACACTAGCACAAATGGTGCATTCCCCACCCCCACCTTGGGGCCTAAGCCAATGCAGGGTGCAACCTTGAAATCAAAGCCATCATGGGAGTATGCCCTGCCCTGGAGCCAGTAGCCACAGCACTTGCCAGACACTGCAGTCATCCAAATGCACCCAGAGGAGAGGCCACAATGCCCTGACCCCAGCTGGAAGCCTGAGCTCACAGCGGCTGTATTAGTCCTTTTATGATGCTTGTAACAAAATACCTGCAACTGTGTGATTTATAAAGAAAAACGACATTTATTGCTTACAGTCTCTGTGACTGGGAAGTCCAAAGTCCATCTGGTGGTGGCACCAGTGACCCAGGGGTCTCACATTGCAAGATGGTGGAAGCAGAGGGAGAGAGAGAGAGAGAGAGAGAAAGACAGACTCTCTTCTTTTAGAGCCCTCAGAACCACGCCCCTGACCACCATTATTAATCCATTCACTTCTGCACAGTCCTACAACCCAATCACCTCTTTAAGGCTCTACTGTTCAATTACCATAATAGGATTTTCCACCCTCTTAACAGTCACAGTGGGGGCTGAGTTTCTAATATGTAAGATGTGGGGGACACAATTTAAGCTTCAGTGAGTTTGGGGGGACATAATTCAATCCACTACATTCTGCCCCTGGCCCCCCAAAACTTAAGTCTTTTTCACATACAAATACATTCACTTCATCTCCAAAGTCTTAACTTGTTTCAGCTCAAAAGTCCAAAGTTCAAAGTCCCATCTGTGAAATCCATACAAGTTATCTCCTTCCAAGATACAACGGTGGGACAAACACAGGGTACATATTCCCATTCCACTAGGGAGAAATAGGACAAAAGAAAGGTGTAACAGGTCCCAAACAAGTCCAAAACCCAGCAGGGCAGGCATCAGATCTCAAAGCTGGTGAATCACGTACCTTGATTCCATGTTCGATGTTCTGTGCACACTGTTGTAGGGGTTGAGTCCCCAAGTCCACAGGCAGCTCCGCTCCTATGGCTTTCCTGGTCTCAGGTGATGCTTTAGCTCTCCCAGGCTGGCGTTGCACTCTGGTAGCTCCATAGGTCTGGGGTCTCTGTGGTGGTCCTGCTCTCACAGCTCCACTAGACATGGCACTGATGGGGTTTCTCTACTGCAACTCCGACCACACGTTTCCACTTGGCATTGCTCTAGTGAAGGCTGTCTGTGTTGACTCCGCCCCATGACCGATCTCTTCCTGGTCCCTGGACTTTTCCATACATCTTTTGAAATTGCGGTGGAGGCTCCCAAGCCTTCTGAGCTCTGGCATTCTGGGAGCCTGCAGACCTAACACCACACAGACGCCGCCAAGACTTCCAGCTTGTATTTTCCAAAGCTGCAGGCCCAGCCACACCCGGACCAATTTAGCCACAGCTGGGGTGCTGGTGCTTGAAGCAGCTTCCCGAGGTGGCCCTGGGTTGTGAGCCCATGGAGGGTGCCTCAGGCCTGTTCTCTAAGACCATTTTGTCTCCCTAGGCCTTTGGGCCTGAAATGGAAGAGTTGGCCCCAGAGGCTTCTGCAATGCCTTTGAGGCCTTTGTCTCCTTCTCTTGATAGTCCCTTTCCTTTGTACTAATCTTCTTAGCTAATGGTTGCTGGGCTGCACCTTTGCATGCTCTCTGCTTTTCTACCACATGGCCAGGCTATAAAATTTCCAAATCTTTACACTCCGCTTTCCTTTTAAATTGTGGCTTTATGTCATGCCTTTTCTGCCATAACTCTGCATAGGCTGTTGCAAGTAGCCATGCAGCTTCCTTAATGCTTTGCTGCTTAGAAATTTCTTCAGCCAAATGCTCTGGTTTACAACTCTTAAGTTCCAACTTCCATAAAGTCCTAGGGCATGGATACAATTCAGCCAAGTCCCTTGCCAGTTCACAGCAAAGCTGATCTTTGCCTCAGTTTCCAATAACCTCTTTCTGATTCTATTTGAGATCTCCTTAGAATGGTCCTTACAATCGATATTTCTATCAGCATTCTGCTCACCACCATGTTACCAGTCTCCAAGATATTCCAAGCTTTCCCTCATCTTTTTGTCTTCTCCTGAGTCCTCCAAACTCCTCCAACCTTTGCCTAACACTCAGTTCCAAAGCTGCTTCCACATTTTCAAGTATTTGTTATAAGCAACATGACACTTCTCTGGTACCAATTTTCTGTATTAGTTCTTTTATGTTGCTTGTAACAAAATACCTACAACTAGGTGATTTATAAAGAAAAACAACATTTATTGCTTACAGTTTCTGTTGGCCGGGAAGTCCAAAGTCCACCTGGTGGTGGCAACAGTGACCCAGTGGTCTCACATTGCAAGGTTGTGGGAGCACAGAGAGCAGAGAGAGAGACAAACTCTTCTCTTAAAGCCCACAGAACCACACCCAAGACCACCATTTTTAATCCATTCACTTCTGCATGGTCCTACAATCCAATCACCTCTTTAAGGCTCTACCATTCAATTACCATAGTAGGATTTTTAGTGGGGGCTAAGTTTCTAATTCGTAAGACTTGGGGACACAATTCAAGCTTCAATGAGTTTTGGGGGACATAATTCAATCCACTACAGTGGCTGTGATTCTAGTTCTGTAGTCTGGGAATCCAACCCTAGACCTGCTGAAATGACTCACCCCCATGTCCCCAGCCAGAGATCAGACAAGTAGACCTGCCTCGGGTGGATCATATTCCATTACTCCCCCCACACCCAGTCCCACCAGCTGACTGAGCTGTGTGTGCCAGAGCTCCCAACCCAGGAAAAAACAGCACATGAGTCTCTACCCTAATGAATACACCCTCAGGACAGTGGAAATAAAGTGTATAGCCCCCCCCCAAAGAAGTGGCCAGGTGGCTCCATTCTGAACAGTCCCACCTAGCAGCTTTGTCAACACTCCCAGAAGCAGCTGCACCAGCCCCCTCACCGCAGGCCTTCCTAGTGGCCCTGCACACCGTCCAGGAGCAGCTGAACAGACCCCCTCACTGCAGGCCTGCCTATTGGCCTTGCCCACTTCCTGGCCTCAGCAGCTCCACCCTTAGCAGTCCAGCTCCTGAGCCACGGAGGGAAGACCAACCTTACATCAAACCCCAAGAAGTAGCACAGCAGAAGGGCCACTGGCAGACCAGCACTCAACTAGCTGAGCCAAAGCACACCTATGCCCCTGACTCAGAGAAAGAGCTCAGCTGTATACCCCTGAAGGATTCACTACTGAGTCTTTGAGCAATTACACACACATGCACCCTAGTGAGAAAGATCAGCTGGCATTCCCTCGGAAGACCCACTACCAAGTCTTTGAGCCATCACGTGCATCTGAATGCTAAACAGCTTGGCTGACATGCCTCTGGCAGGCCCACCTCTGGTCAGAGAAGCAGCAGAGTGACCCTGCCACTGACATGTCATATACCCACAGCCCCAACCTGAGAATCAATCTAGCAACCACCTCCTCAGTGAGCCAGCTCCCAAGACTGACCCACAGAGTGTAGGTGTACACCCCCAGCCTGTGAACCAACCCAGTGATACCTTCCCCAGAAAAGCTATGCCACCACCACTACGAACCTCCAAGGCATAGGTCACTGAGTCACTTGCAGACATAGCAAATGTGGATTACAGCTGAAGAAACTACCCAGAGTCAACACTACCACATCCATCCAGAACAAAGCCATTGCACTCTACGCAATCAACACCCTCGGAGGCATTTGCAGGTGAAAGTCTTTTACCACACAAGCCACTCTACAAAATTTAAAAAGGTGACTATTCCACCAGAGACACAGATATCAACACAGAGAAAAAAGAAACATGAAAACACTAGGTAACATGGCATCACCCAGAAAACAAAATAATGCTCCAGTAACTGATCCTAAAGAATCAGAAATTGCCAACTTGCCAGAAAAGAAAATCAAATTAATTATCTTAAAGAAGCTCACCGAGATACAAGAGAATACAGAGAAGCAGTTCAATAAAATCAGAAAAATAATTCACTATCTGAATGAGAAATTCAACAGAGATATCATTTAAAAAATCAAGCAGAAATATTTGGATCAGAGAATTCCTTGAATGAAATAAAAGTGCATCTGAGAGTCTCAGCAACAGACTAGATCAAGCAGAAGAAAGAATTTCCAATCTTGATGATAACAGCTTTGAAATAACACAGGAAGACAAAAAAGAAAAAATAAATAAAGAGGAATGAGCAAAGCTTATGAGTTCTATGGGATACTATTAATTGAACAAATATCCAAATAATGGGCATTCCAGAAGAAGAAGAAAACAAAAAGATATTAAAAACCTATTTAAAGAAATAACAGCTGAAAACTTCCTTAGTCTTGGGAAAGATGAAGAGATCCAAATCCAGGAACCTCAAAGGTCCCCAAATAGATTCAACCCAAATAGGTTATCTCCAAGACATATTGTAGTCAAACTATCTGAAGTTAAAGACAAAGAGAGAATTCTAAAAAGATCAAGGGAAAACCATCAAGTCACTATGAAGGGAATCCCCATTAGACTAACAGCAGAATTCTCTGCAGAAACCCTACAGGTCAGGAGAGAATGGGATGACATATTCAAAGTACTAAAAGAAAAGAACTGCCAGCCAAGAATATTATACCCAGCAAAGACATCCTTCAGATATGAAGGAGAAATAAAGACTTCCTCAGACAAGCACAAATTAAGGGATCATCCTTACAAGAAATACTTAGGGGATCCCTACATCTAGAAGAGAAAGAACAATAATGACCATCATAAAAACACCTGAAAATATAAAACTTACTGGTAGAGTAGATGCACAAATTAGAAAGAGAAAGGAATCAAACCTTATCCATACAGAAAACCACCAAACCACAAAGATAAACATTAAGAGAAGAAGAAAGGAACAAAGAACACATAAGACAATTGGAAAAAAACCAAGAAAATGACAGCAGTAAGACCTCACATATCAGTAATAACCTTGAATGTAAATGGATTAAAGGCTCTAATTAAAAGACATAGACTGGCTGAGTGGGAAAATAAAAATAACTTATCCATATGCTGCCTGCAAGAAACACATGTTACCTACGAAGACACACATAGACTGAAAGTGAAGGGATGAAAAAAGATATTCCATACAAATGGGGGGAAAAAAGCAAGCAGGAGTAGCTATACTTTTATCAAATAAAACAGACTTTAAATCAAAATCTGTACTAAGAGACAAAGAAGGGCACTATATAATGATAAAGGGATAAATATAGCAAGAGGACATAACAATTATGAATACATATACACCCAACACTGGAACACCCAGATATATAAGGCAGATATTATCAGATCTAAAGGGAGAGACTGCACCAGTACAATAACAGTTGGGGACTTTAACACCCCACTCTCAGCAATGGGCAGATCATTAAGACAAAAAATCAACAAGGAAACATTGGATTTAAATGGAATCATAGACCAGATGGACCTAACATATACAAAGCATTTCATCTAATAGCTGCAGAATACATATTCTCTTCATCAGCACATGGAACATTCTCTAGGACTGACCATATATTAGGCCACAAAATAAGTCTCAACAAGTTCAAAAAAAAATCATATCAAGTATTTTTTCTGACCATAATGGAATAAAACTATATTTCAATAACAAGAAGAACTTGTGAAACTACACAAATATATGAAATTAAACAACATGCTCTTGAATGACAAATGGGTCAAAGAAGAGATTAAGAAAAAAGTCAAAAAATTTCTTGAAACTAATGAAGACAGAAACACAACATAACAAAACCTATGGAATATAGTCAAGGTAGTATAAAGAGGAAAATTCATAGCAATAAATGCCTACATCAAAAAATAAAAATAAAATAAAATAGAAAGATTTCAAATAAACAGCCTAAAAATGCACCTCAAGGAACCAGAAAAGAAAGAGCAAACTAAACCCACAATAAGAAGAAAATGAATAATAAAAATCAGAGCAGAAACTAATAAAATTGAGACTAAAAATACAATACTAAAGATCAATCAAACAAAACATTTGTTCTTTGAAAAGATAAATAGCATCAACAAACTATTAGCCAGATTAACCAAGAAAAAAAGAAAAAAGACCAAAGCAAATAAAAACTAAAATGCAAATGGAGACATTACATCAGATAGCACTGACATACAAAGGATCATCAGAGACTATTGTGAACAACTATATGCCAATAAAAATGAAAAACTGGAGGAAATGGGGAACTTCCTGGACACTTGCCTTATCAAGACTGAACCAAGAAGAAGTAGAAAACCTAAAGAGACCGATAACAAGTAACAAGATAGAATCAGTAATAAAAAGTCTCCCAACAAAGAAAAGCCCAGGACCAGATGGCTTTACTGCTGAATTCTACCAAACATTTAAAAAAGGATTAATGCCAATACTTCTGAAACTATTTCAAAAAATTGAACTGGGTGGAATTCTTCCAAAAACTTACTGTGAGGCCACCATTACCCTGATACCAAAACCAGGCAAGGACACAACCAAAAAAAAGGGAAAACTGCAGGCCAATATCCTAATGAGCATAGACACAGATGCAAAAATCTTCAATAAAATACTAGCACACCAAATCCAACAGCATATCAAAAAGATTATATACCATGATCAAGTGGGATTTATCTCAGGTATGCAAGGATGATTCAACATACACAAATTAATAAACATAATACATCGCATCAACAGAATGAAAGAAAAAAACATATGATCATCTCGATAGATGCAGAAAAAGCATTTGGTAAAATTCATGATAAAAGACACTCAACAAATTAGGCAGAGAAGGAAAGTATCTTAATACAATAAAAGCTATATAGGACACCCACAGCTAACATCATACTGAATGGGGAAAAGCTGGAACATAGAACTGGAACAAGACAAGGATGTCCCCTCTCACCACTTCTATTCAGCAAAGTACTGTAAATCTTAGCCAGAGCAATTAGGCAAGAGAAAGAAATAAAGGGCATCCAAATGGGAAAGAGGAAGTCAAGGTGTCCCTGTTTGCAGGTGACATGAGTTTATATAGAGAGAAACCTAAAGACTCAACCGAAAAAACTCCTAGACCTGATAAACGAATTCAGTAAAGTTGCAGGATACAAAATCGACACACAAAAATCAATAGCATCTCTATATACCAACAACAAATTAGCAGAAAAACAAATCAAGAAAGCTACCCCAATTACAATAGCAACAAAACATAAAATACCTAGGAATAAATTTAACCAAGGAAGTGAAAAATCTCTATAATGAAAACTATAAAACACTGATTAAAGAAATTAAAGAAGACATTAAAAAATGGAAAGACACCCTATGCTCATGGATTGGAAGAATCAATATCATCAAAACGACCATACTACCTAAAACGATCTACAGATTTATACAACCCCCATCAAACTACCAATGACATACTTCACAGAAATAGAAAAAAAATTCAAAAATTTACATGGAACAACAAGACACTCCAAATAGCCAAAGCAATCCTGAAAAAGCAGAAGGCATCACACTCCCTGACTTCAAAAAACACTAAATAGTAATCAAAACAGCATGGTACTGGAACGAAAATAGACACATAAGCCAATGGAACAGAATACAGAATTTAGAAACAAATCCACGTACCTACAGCCAACTGATTTTTAACAAAGGAGCCAAGAATGTACATTGGGGAAAAGACACGATCTTCAACAAATAGTGCCAGGAAAATTGGAGATCCATATGCAGAAGAATAAAACTAGACTCATATCTCACAACATATACCAAAATCAACTCGAAATGAGTTAAAGACTTAAAAGTAAGACCTGAAAGTATAAAACTTCTAGAAGAAAACATAAGGGAAACACTTCAGGACATAGATCTGAGTAAAGACTTGATGAATAATATTTCAGAAGCACAGGAAACAAAAGCAAAAATTATACTGGGATTATATCAAACTAAAAAGCTTTGGCACAGCAAAGGAAACAATCAACAGAGTAAAAAGACGAACTCCTGAACAGGAGAAAATATTTGCAAACTCTACATCCGATGGGAGAATATACAAAGAACTCCAGCAACCCAATAGTAAAAAAAAAAAATACCAAATTTTACAATGGGCAAAGGAACTGAATAGACATTTTTCAAAAGAAGACATACAAATGGCCAACAGATACATGAAAAAATGCTCCTTCATGGCTAATCATCAGAGAAATGCAAATCAAAACCACATTGAGATATCACCTTACCCCAATTAGACTGACTATAACCAGAAAAGACAGAAAATAACGAAAGCTGGAGAGGATGCGGAGAAAGGGGAACGCTTATACACTGGTGATGGGACTGCAAATTAGTACAGCCTCTGTGAAACACACAGTAAAGATTTCTCAGACAACTACTGATAGAACTGCCATACAATCCAGCAATCCCACTGCTGGGTATATACCCAGAGGAATGGAAATCATCACGTAGAAGGGACACCTGCACTCCCATGGGCCTCACAGCTCTGTTTACAATGGCCAAGAGTTGGAACCAACATAAGTGTCCATTGATGGATGACTAGATAAAGAAAATGTGGTATATGTACACAATGGAACATTACTCAGCCATAAATAAGAATGAAATTCTGCCGTTCACAGCAACACAGATGACCCTGGAGAAAACTACGTTAAGTGAAATAATCCAGGCACAGAGAGAGAAATACCGCATATTCTCACTCATAAGTGGGAGCTAAATAAGTTGACCTCATAGAAGTAGAAAGTAGAATAGTGGTTACTAGAGGCTGGTGGGGGGAGGGGCAGAGGGATGGGGAGAGGGTGGTCAGTGAATATAAAATATTAGAGAGAGAGGAAGACTGGGATCCAGGGTTCTGTAGTAACACTGGGAGACAACAGTCAGCAGCAAAGCACTGTGTGTCTTTAAAGAGCTAGTTGAGAGGAGGTTGAATGTTCCTAACACAAAGAGGTGACAGATGTTTGAGGTGGTGGATATACTAAGCACGCTGATGTGATCATTGCACACAGTATGAATGTACCCAGCATCATATTGCACTACAGATATATACAATTGTCACAGGTCAATTAAGAAAAATAAATTAAAAAGCAAGAAATAGAGAGCAGAATAATAGTTACCAGAGGCAGGGAAAGGGTGGGGAGAGGGGGCAGAGAGTGTACCTGTCTAGCAGCCTAAGTTACAAAGCTCCAGTTAGATAGGAAGATTAGGTTCTGGTGCCCTGGGGTGACAACAGCTAGTAATATTGTGTCTCAAGAGAGCTAGAAAAGAGGATCTCGAAAGTTATAAGCACAAAGAAATAATAAATATTGAGGTGATAGATAAGCTAGCTCTTCTGATTAGATCATTATACAATATATGTATATATTGAAAAAACAAGCTGAACCCCATAAACATGTACAATGAAAAAAATTAATTAAAAATTTTTTAAAAGAAGATGAACACTATATATAGATATAGACGATATAAGTTATTCCTCCTTCGGGAGTAAATTGATTCATGCTAGGGAAGTTCTTTTCAGAAATGCAAAAAGCAGCATTGCATCAGACGGACGCCTAACCTCTGCTCTTTGGACACAAAGATGTGGGCAAAAGGTCACCCCACCCCACGGTACCCAACTGTCCAGCTGCATGGGTTTTGAGATGGCAAGATCCCGACGGCCTAAGGTGGCCATGGTGGGCACCCTGGAGTCTTGCTCTGGAGCCCGTCCACTAGAGAGGCTGGCATCTGTCAGGATGGGCAAAGCCTGGGCGGCCCCTCAGGCTGCCTGGACCCTGAGCCGCCTTCTCTCCAGGATGCCACCCCTCTTCTGGCTGGTGCAGTCACGGGGCTGCCCGAGAGACCCAGAGGAGACCTTCCTCCTCTGTGTCCACAGCCCGCTGTCCACAGGCCCAGCATTCCCCACACCGACTCGACTGCCTTGAACCACAGCCGTCCCCGAGCGCTGGGCCATTCACTGAATCCGTGGGAACAGTGAGCTCGCAGAAGTCACTGGGCACAGGAGGCAATAAGACTTGTGGAGTTCCCGCTGCCACTAGGACTTGGCCAAAAGGAAGACAAAGCTAAGGAGGAGATGTCACTCCTGGGGTGAGGCAGTGCTGCAAGGAGCAGCGGCGTAGACGGCAGGCTCTCACCCAGCCTTGAGTGGGGAGCCGGGCGGATGCTGCACCGGGGGGTGCAGATCTGGGTGAGGTGCACAGCTGGATGCGGGTGTCTCTATTGCATCCAACATGGGAAACGCCCCGTGGCTTGTGTGCTGATCCGATGATCCCAAAGCCAACCTAATGTCAATTTCAGTGCTTCCTGGATTAATTCCCAGACTTATTTTATTGCTGAAACTTGTTCTCTAAGTTTGCTTCCGTAAGGAGACCATTCCCAGGCCAGGATGGGGTGGCAGGACCGAGGAGCAGGTGGTCATGGGAAGGATGAGTCAGGTGACACAGGGGGGTCACCTAATTACAAGTTTCCTTACCTGTGTCCTAAACACCAGCCCCTGTGCTATTTCTCCTCCTCCATCTGGCCACTCACTAAAATGCAAACAAGGTGGGAGGGGTTTTCCTTACAATGTTGGGGGATTTGGTCATTTGAAGGTGTTTTCTCTCCCTGCATGGGTCAGGACCAAAGCCCCTCAGAGCCGCTGTAGGGGACACACACGAGAGCGTCCTATTTCTACCTAAAGGTCCATCCAGACAGCTGCAAATGGCTCTTACAATTCTAATCTCAAAACCAATAACAACAACTCCACTTTTGATCTGCGATCCGACCGATGAGCATGTCCTGAGGAATCGCTGCCCCACTCTGGCCGTCTGCTGCGCACACTGGCGTGGGGGCTGGCCTTGCTTGTGCTATGGTGTTTCTGCCTGCCTGGCGGGCCTGGAGGATGCGGGGTTCACTGGTCACATGGTCCACATCTGCAGAAATAGCTCAGTCATCACACCGGGACAAATCTATCAAAAATGCAGCCTTATTGACAGGAACATGAAAGATGATGGATCTGTATGCAGGAGAAATCTCTCCAAAACTTGGCGTCACTGAACGGGCTTTATTTTTCCAGCCATGTGTGTCTTTGTCTTGGATGCAGTAACTGGCTGATCTGTTCATCGTTTCCTGCATGGTGTCGTGAGGAGCCACGGCACAGCCTTGTCTCCAGCTAATAACAGGCTCGACAGAGGCAGGTGGGAAAAGAAAGTCAGGCAGAACCAAACCACAAGCCATCTGTGGGGAGCTGGCCATCCTGGAGCAGAAACAGTGTATCTGGAGAAGGGGCCTCTGGTCCCCCACAGCAAAGGGGACATCCAGAACCTGCGGGGATCAGACCCGGGAACTGACCACACTGGCACCCATTCAGCTCTGACCCGGTCTGTCCTCTCTTGAAGGAGTCACAGCAGCTCAGCTCTGCTGAGCAAGCTGTGCTGCTGCCTTACATTTTAATGGATAACGAATGCGTCGTGACGGGGTGTCAGCAGTGTCAGTCAGGCATAACCTACCCTCCGGCACTTTGCATCCTTTGCCAATTGTAAGAACATGGGGCCTCGTGTGGTATGAAAAATGCAGGGAGAAGAAAACTCCAAGATTAGGATCTCCTCCCACCAGTAAGTGAGAAGAATACAATGGATGTCCAGGGGACCCAGGTCTTTGACTAGACTCAGCAATACTCCATCAATCCCATTCTGTGGGCAGGTGCATGGTTTGGACATTTTCTGAGAAGTGCATGTAGAATGGAACACCACCCCTGGGCTATTACAGACAGTCTTGGGTCCAAGTCATTTCACCTTTTAACTTTCTCATAGACCGATGGCTGTGGGTAGCTGCAATGAGTAAACAGTGCTGTTGGGATTATTGGATCATTCTCTGAACTCTGTGTGTGTCTAAAAACTCCTAGAAGGTGAATGTGTCCACTCGACACCAGCAGGAATCATCTGAAAGGAGAGATGACCAACACGATTGCAGGAAGTCCATGAAACCACTCCTAGTAAACGGGGCCTGCAGTGGTGGGTTTCATGCATCAGCTTGACTGGGCCATGGGTGGGTGCCCAGATGTCTGGTTGAACATTATTCTGGGTGTGTCTGTGTTTCTGAACATGATGAACATTTGAACTGGTAGAGGGGGAAGCAGGTGGCCCTCGCCAGTGTGGGTGGGCCTCACTCAATCTCCTGGAGTCCAGAACAGAACAAAAGGGAGGGAAGGGGGCATTGTCTCTCTCTGCCGGACTGTTTCCAAGCTGCGACATCAATCTTCTCCTGCCCTCAGACTGGAACTTACACCATCGGCTCTCCCGGGCCTCCAACTTGCAGAGGGCAGATCTGTTCCTCTGGAGAACTCCAACTAATACAGGGAACTTCAGCTGAAGGTCTCCACTAAAGTCAAAAATATAGTTCAGTGAACGTGAGTCCCTTGAGTATTCTGTTTAAAACCTGTGAACTGTCTGGAGGCATCTTACCTTATACCTTGTGTCTCAGTCCACGGCAGAGGACGCCAGGTGTCCACAGCAGACACACACTGGCTGTGTCTCACTCTGACAGGTATTTCCACCAGGAAGTGTTCAGTGAACGGGCCTCCAGTGGATACCAGGGCAGTCTTGTTGGAATAAAAGGTACTTGTGAAATGTAAACACACTGATTTTTTAAGGGTCCTTGGAGACCTGGCCCACAGATACTGACATGTCCAGGCTATTTGTCTTTGGGTAAGAAATTCTCTTAGCTGTGGTCCCTGCTGGCATCTCAGAAGGGCACCAGAGTGAAACCCTTAAAACGATGCAAAAACTTGTGGGGGGCAAAATAAAATCACAGAGCACACTGCAGACCATACAGCCTTAATTATTTTAGTCTCTGCCTCACCTTGGACAGGTTCTGTGGCTGCAAGGGGTCTCTCAGACAACTCACTAGTGACAGCCCTGTGAGAGGCCGTCTTCCATCTGAGTGTGCCTGGCCTACCCTCACCCCACGTAGGGCAGCGGCATCCACAGGAGGAAATCCGCTGCTCCCCCACAGCTGGGAGGGGCCCCTGCTCTGGGCAGCAGGAGGCAGGTGTGGGGAGCCTCCCCTACAGCTGTCCCTCGGAGCTGACGATTTGGAGACAGAGACTTGTCCAGTGTGAGTGAGCCTTTGGCACATCCAAATCCCTGCTTTGCACCACAGCCCCCCAAGGGAGCTTCCTGAAATAAACCTCGCCAGAGCCTTCTCCTCGTACCACCCACTGCCTGCGAGATGAAGCCGGGCTCTCAGCAGACCCTCCTTGTCTGGCCACAGCCGTCCCAGCACTCCAAGCTCCTCACTGAATTGAGAGAATGGTGACAACAGCTGTCACAGCAGAGCCCGTGCCCATGCAAGGCATGCACACACACCGTTCACGTCACTCACAGGACCTCAAAGATTCAGTGACATAGGTGTCAGTGACCCTCACATGGCCATGGAGGCCCAGAGGGTGCGTTGCTGACTGCCGACTTCACACAACTCCACACAAGAGCCTGGGGTCAAGATCCCACCGTGTTCCCCAGACCCGACAGCTCTCCCAAGACTCACCTCTTCCAGCTAGAGGGTCACAGAATTCGCCACCCTCAGTACGCCACTCTGGCATAAGGATTATTTTGAGCTGAAGGCGATTGAGCTAAAGCAGACGTGGGACGACTCCTCTGCTCTCTTCCTATCTGCCTAAAAGCTGGACAAGTATTTACAAAGCAGTCCCCTCCCCTCTCCACCAGGCAGGACGAAGGCTGATCACTGTAGATAACCTGAGACCCTCATCAGCCTAAAGACGGCACCAGAGGGATCTACTGGACAAATGTCACTAACCAGCTTTTATCTGCCGTGTGTTCCCATCGCCTGCCCCCCACACCCTCCTGCCTCGTCTTGGTGAAGATGCTGCCCAAGCACAAGCCGGAGCTCCAGGCCACCTCTCTGAGGACGACCCCTACCCTGGGGGCCTCCACGTGTACATGAGCTACGCACATTCATACACTGCTGCTCTTTTTTCTCTTGCTAATCTGCCTTTTGTTACTGGGGGTCCCAGCTAGAAACTGAAAGGTAAAGGGAAAATTGTCCCCGCATGCACAACTCCTGGGACGTAGCACAATGGACACAGTAGCAGGAGCGAGGGCCCCACGAGCCCGGGGGTGTGTGGGGCTGCAGGTCCGGCTCCCACAGGACCCTCAGCACGTGTCCCGGATGGCAGGAGGGGGTGGCCTCCCCCCGAGCCTCAGGCCCCTCAGGGGCTGCCGGGACTGTGGGATCCACAGCCCCCCAAATACTTGTAGTACAGATGAATGAATGAACAAACATAGGTGGCAAAATGTAGCACCGAAGAGCCACCCTTTTCCAGATTCAGGCTGTGTGACACTCAACCAGCCAGGCAGGGGTAAGGCGGGAGAAAGCTGAGCCAGATGGCTTTAAGTTCCTGTGAAAAACGCCACTCCCGGGAAGAGCCACGAGGATTTCGAAGATGGAACTCCATGAGGAGGTGCTGCCCTGCCGGGAATAACCTACTCCAGAGCTCAGTCACAACAGCGTGGATTGCCACGTGGACAGACGAAACAAAACCGAAACAAAACTCGGGTGACAAGCGGGACGTCCCGAAGCGTCCTGATTCTGCACAGACGTCAGAAGAACATGGAAAAAATCCAGCATCTCAGCTCATCTGCAAGAGAATGGCTTATTCCGTGTCCTGGTTTCATGTTTGATCCTTTTCCAAAAAATATTTATAAAGAGATAAAATTTATTCCTTACAGTTTCAGAGGCTGGAAGTCCAAGGTCCAGAGAACACATCTGGCGATGGTCTTGTTGGTGGCGGCTCTTAACAGCAAGGCAGGTGTCACGGCGGATGGTGTGAGAGAGAGACGTATTTGATTCTTCACCTGGAAGAAAACAAAGCACAAGTCATATTTTAAATAAAAATAAATTAAAGGTGGATTAAAATCTGAAAGCAGAGAAAAAACTAACAATGTTACTCCAGAATTTTTTTTTTAATTTTATTTTGTCGATATACATTGTGGCTGATTATTGCTCCCCATCACCAAAACCTCCCTCCCTTCTCCCTCCCCCCCTCCCCCCAACAATGTCCTTTCTGTTTGCTTGTTGTATCAACTTCAAGTAATTGTGGTTGTTATATCTTCTTCCCCCCCCCCCGGTGTGTGTGTGTGTGTGTGTGTGTGTGTGAGAGAGAGAATTTATATCTTAATTTTTAGCTCCCACCAATAAGTGAGAACATGTGGTATTTCTCTTTCTGTGCCTGACTTGTTTCACTTAATATAATTCTCTCAAGGTCCATCCATGTTGTTGCAAATGGCAGTATTTCATTCGTTTTTATAGCTGAGTAGTATTCCATTGTGTAGATGTACCACATTTTCCGTATCCACTCATCTGATGATGGACATTTGGGCTGGTTCCAACTCTTGGCTATTGTAAAGAGTGCTGTGATGAACATTGGGGAACAGGTATACCTTCGACTTGATGGTTTCCATTCCTCTGGGTATATTCCCAGCAGTGGGATAGCTGGGTCGTATGGTAGATCTATCTGCAATCGTTTGAGGAACCTCCATACCATTTTCCATAGATGCTGCACCATTTTGCAGTCCCACCAACAATGTATGAGAGTTCCTTTTTCTCCGCAACCTCGCCAGCATTTATCGTTCAGAGTCTTTTGGAATTTAGCCATCCTAACTGGGATTAGATGGTATCTCAGTGTGGTTTTGATTTGCATTTCCCGGATGCTGAGTGATGTTGAGCATTTTTTCATATGTCTGTTGGCCATTTGTATATCTTCCTTAGAGAAATGCCTACTTAGCTCTTTTGCCCATTTTTTAATTGGGTTGCTTATTTTCTTCTTGTAAAGTTGTTTGAGTTCCTTATATATTCTGGATATTAATCCTTTGTCAGATGTATATTTTGAAAATATTTTCTCCCACTCTGTTGGTTGTCTTTTAACTCTGTTAATTGTTTCTTTTGCTGTGCAGAAGCTCTTTAGTTTGATATAATCCCATTTGTTTATTTTTCCTTTGGTTGCCCATGCTTTTGGGGTCATATTCATGAAGTCTGTGTCCAGTCCTATTTCCTGAAGTGTTTCTCCTATGTTTTCTTTAAGAAGTTTTATTGTTTCAGGGTGTATATTTAAATCCTTAATCCATTTTGAGTTGATTTTAGTATATGGTGAGAGGTATTTATCTAGTTTCATTCTCCTGCATATGGATATCCAGTTATCCCAGCACCATTTGCTGAAGAGGCAGTCCCTTCGCCACTGAATAGGCTTGGTGCCTTTGTCAAAGATCAGCTGACAGTAAGTGTGTGGGTTGATTTCTGGATTCTCTATTCTATTCCATTGGTCAGTGTGTCTGTTTTTATGCCAGTACCATACTGTTTTGGTTATTATAGCTTTGTAGTATACCTTAAAGTCAGGTAGTGTTATGCCTCCAGCTTTATTTTTTTTGCTCAGCATTGCTTTGGCTATGAGTGGTCTTTTATTGTTCCATATAAATGTCTGGATAGTTTTTTCCATTTCTGAGAAAAATGTCTTTGGAATTTTGATGGGGATTGCATTGAATTTGTATATCACTTTGGGAAGTATGGACATTTTCACTATGTTGATTCTTCCAATCCAAGAGCATGGGATATCTTTCCATCTTCTTGTATCCTCTCTAATTTCTCTCAGCAGTGGTTTGTAGTTCTCATTATAGACATTTTTCACCTCCTTGGTTAACTCAATTCCTAAGTATTTTATTTTTTTGGTGGCTATTGTAAATGGGCAGGCTTTCTTGATTTCTCTTTCTGCATGTTCACTATTGGAGAAAAGAAATGCTACTGATTTTTGTGTGTTGATTTTGTATCCTGCTACTGTGCTGAAATCATTTATCAATTCCAGCAGTTTTTTTGTAGAGGTTTTAGGCTGTTCGATATATAGGATCATGTCATCTGCAAACAGGGACAGTTTGACTTCATCTTTTCCAATCTGGATGCCCTTTATTTCCTTCTCTTCTCTGATTGCTCTGGCTAGTACTTCCAACACTATGTTGAATAGGAGTGGTGAGAGTGGGCATCCTTGTCTAGTTCCTGTTCTTAAAGGAAAAGCTTTCAGCTTTTCCCCATTCAGGATGATATTGGCAGTGGGTTTGGCATATATGGCTTTAATTATGTTGAGATACTTTCCCTCTATACCTAACTTATAGAGGGTCTTTGTCATGAATGAGTGCTGAACTTTATCAAATGCTTTTTCAGCATCTATAGAGATGATCATATGGTCCTTGTGTTTGAGTTTATTAATATGGTGTATCACATTTATTGATTTGCGTATGTTGAAACAACCTTGCATCCCTGGGATGAATCCCACTTGATCGTGATGAATAATTTTTCGTATGTGTTGCTGTATTCTGTTTGCTGGTATTTTAGTGAGGATTTTTGCGTCTATATTCATCAAGGATATCGGCCTGTAGTTTTCTTTTTTGGTTATATCTTTACCTGGTTTTGGTATCAGGATGATGTTTGCTTCATAGAATGAGTTTGGGAGATTTGCGTCCGTTTCAGTCTTTTGGAATAGTTTGTAAAGAATCGGTGTCGATTCCTCTTTGAATGTTTGGTAAAATTCTGCTGTGAATCCATCTGGTCCTGGGCTTTTCTTCATTGGGAGCCTTCTGATAACAGCTTCAATCTCCTTTATTGTTATTGGTCTGTTCAAATTTTCTACATCTTCATGGTTCAGTTTTGGGAGCTTGTGTGTGTCCAGAAATTTGTCCATTTCCTCCAGATTTTCAAATTTGTTGGCATATAGTTGTTTATAGTAGTCTCGAATGATTCCTTGTATTTCAGATGAATCAGTTCTAATATCGCCTTTTTATTTCTAATTTTTGTTAATTGAGTCTTCTCTCTTCTTTTTTTTGTTAGCCATGCTAATGGTTTGTCAATTTTATTTATCTTTTCAAAAAACCAACTTTTTGATTCATTGATCTTTTGAATTGTTTTTTGGTTTTCAATTTCATTCAGTTCTGCTCTGATCTTAATTATTTCTTTTCGTCTGCTAACTTTAGGTTTGGATTGTTCTTGTTTTTCTAGTTCTTTAAGGTGAAGTGTTAGGTTGTTCACTTGCCATCTTTCCATTCTTCTGAAGTGAGCATTTAATGCAATAAATTTCCCCCTTAATACTGCTTTTGCAGTATCCCACAGGTTTTGGTATGATGTATCATTGTTTTCATTAGTTTCAATAAATTTTTTGATTTCCTGCTTGATTTCTTCTTGGACCCATATGTCATTAAGTAGAATGCTGTTTAATTTCCATGTGTTTGTATAGTTTCCAGAGTTTCGTTAGTTATTAATTTCTAGTTTTAATCCATTGTGGTCTGAGAAGATACATGGGATAATTCCAATTTTTTTGAATTTGTTGAGACTTGATTTGTGACCTAATATGTGATCTATCCTGGAGAATGATCCGTGTGCTGATGAGAAGAATGAATATTCTGAGGTTGTTGGATGGAATGTTCTGTAGATATCTGCCAATTCCAATTGGTCTAGAGTCTTGTTTAGATCTTGTGTTTCTCTACTGATTCTTTGCCTAGATGTTCTGTCTAATATTGACAGTGGGGTGTTCAGGTCCCCTGATATTATGGTATTAGTGTCTATTTCCTTCTTTAGGTCTAATAGAGTTTGTTTTATAAATCTGGCTGCTCCAAAGTTGGGTGCATACATATTTATGATTGTTATGTCTTCTTGATGGATCAGTCCTTTTATCATTAAGTAGTGTCCCTCATTGTCTCTTTTTATGGTTTTTAGTTTAAAGTCTATTTTGTCAGATATAAGAATAGCTACTCCAGCTCGTTTTTCTTTTCTGTTTGCATGGTAAATCTTTTTCCATCCTTTCACTCTTAGTCTATGTGAATTTTTATGGGTGAGGTGGGTCTCTTGTAGGCAGCATACAGTTGGGTCCTCCTTTTTGATCCAGTCAGCCAGTCTGTGTCTTTTGATTGGGGAATTTAAGCCTTTTACATTAAGAGTTGTTATTGAAAGGTGTTGATTTATTCCTAGCATTTTATTGGTTGTTTGGTTGTCTTAGGTGTCTTTTGTTCCTTGCTTTCTGATTTACTGTTTGGTTTCTGTGTTTGTTGGTTCCTTAGATTGTAGATAACGTTTTTGTTTGCTTGTTTTCTCTTCATGGATGCCATTTTTATTATACTAGTGGGTATTGATTTTTCTTGGGTTTTTATGGCAGTGGTAGTTATTTTTCAGGAACCAAACCCAGTACTCCCTTGAGGATTTCTTGTAAGGGTGGTCATGTGGTAGTGAACTCCCACAGTTTTTGTTTGTCTGAGAAATATACTATTTGCCCTTCATTTCGGAAGGATAGCCTTGCAGGGTAGAGTATTCTTGGCTGGCAATCTTTGTCTTTTAGTATTTTGAATATATCATCCCATTCCTTTCTAGCTTTTAGGGTTTGTGATGAAAAGTCTGATGTTAGCCTGACTGGGGCTCCCTTATAGGTGATTTGACGCTTCTCTCTTGCAGCTTTTAAGATTCTCTCTTTGTCTCTGAGTTTTGCCAATTTGACTATGACATGTCTTGGAGAAGGCCTTTTGGGGTTGAATACGTTTGGAGGTCATTGAGCTTCCTGGATCTGAAGATCTGTGATTTTTCCTATACCTGGGAAGTTTTCTGCCACCATTTTTTTGAATATGTTTTCAATTGAATCTCCATTTTCCTCCCCTTCTGGAATACCCATGACTCGGATATTTGAGCGCTTAAGGTTGTCTGATATCTCTCTCAGATTTTCTTCAATGTCTTTGATTCTTTTTTCTTTCTTTTTGTCTGCTTGTTTTATTTCAAACAGCCCATCTTCAAGTTCAGAGGTTCTCTCTTCAACTTCGACAAGCCTGCTGGTTAAACTCTCTGTTGTGTTTTTTATTTCGCTGAATAACTTCTTCAGTTCAGTGAGTTCTGCTACATTTTTTTTCAGGACATTGATTTCTTTGTACATTTCCTCTTTCAGATCCTGTATACTTTTCCTCATTTCATCATGATGTCTAGCTGAGTTTTCTTGTATCTCATTCAGTTTCCTTAGAATTATCACTCGAAATTCCTTGTCAGTCATTTCAAGGGCTTCTTGTTCTATAGGATCTAGAATTTCAGATTTATTAACTTTTGGTGGTGTACTTTCTTGATTTTTTGTATTTCTGGTATCTTTTTTTTTTGATATTTATTCATTGTGGCAGGGAGTTTCACAGTCCACCGGTTTGAGACTATTGACTAACTAAGATGTTGCTGTGGTTGCCAATTTCGTATGGCTACCTCCGTGACTGCTCAGTTGGCCTCTAGTGCCTTGTGTGTGTGGTTGCCTCGGGTCTTGGGCCTCTCTGGGGAGTCACCTTTCTGGTCAGCTTGGACTCTGCTGGGCTGGTGGATCACATACCACAGGGTGTGTGATCTCTGTTGAGCTTTCACTTCCTGTGCAGGACTTCTCCCTGTTCCGTGTGCTCTGGCCCAGGCTGTTGGATTGTGCAGTGGCGACCCCACAGGGTGTGTGGTTTCTGTCGAGTCTCCGCCTCCCTGGCTGCACGTCTCCCCACTCTGTGCGCACTGTGCTGGGCTAGGACGTGTCTTCTGCAACCCTCGTCTATCAGCTGGGCCTTCAAAGACCCTGCTCGGCACTGCTTTGCCCAGGAAGTCTACCAGGTTTCTGGTAGGCACAGACGACCAGTCGCTCTGAGTGCCTTTGTAGCACTGTGTAGATCTTTCTCGGGACTTGTTCACCTTTGTATCCCCCCGGCATGGACCGAATCTAGCGCCCGCCTGCAGCCAGCTCTCCGGCCAGATCAAGTGGACCTGGGAACTCTCCTACCACACTATTCCCAACCAGAAATTGGTTAGGCTTTTTTCCGAACTGGCAGCCGCAGAGATGGTGTCTGCCTCCCTGTAACAGGAAGTTTACTGGGGGCCAGAGTCCAGGGTGTTGTGGAGTGACAGTTGGCCCCGCCCATACTTCCTTGCCCTCCCGACACTGGCCGGGGACGCCCCACGCCACCAGCTCTGCCAGAGAACTGCAGAGGGAGTGGGAGGGGAGGCCGGCCCACAGGCTCCCGAAAGCCCCAAGCTGGGGCAAGCAAGTGGGAAGGCTCTGTGAGGGGCCGAGCCGGGCGGAGCTGCCAGCACCTGGGAAAATGGAGGCAGCCCCAGGGTGGTGAGTGACCTGGTGATGCAGGTGGAAGCCGGGTGGGCGTCAGCCCCCCGAGCTGGGCTGGGCCAGGGGTCACTCACAGGGCTGTGCCAGGTCGGGCGCTCTCTCTCTGCCTCTGGATTGTCGCCTTCCCCGTTCTCGGCCGCTGCCACCTGGGCTGTTCAGTCGGTCCTGCAGCATGGCTCGGGCACTCCCAGGAATCTTCTTTTATGCCGGCCTGAAACCTCGAATCCTGAATAGGGCCGCTGGCCTCCTTCAGCGCGGCCCCGGCCTCTGGGATCCTGTCTGCATCCACAGCAGCCCTGGCACCATGTTCCCTGTTTAGAGACTCGCTTTTGCAGCTAAGAAACAGTTCTTTTCCTGCTCAACACTTCAAAGCTGTTGCCTGTAAATGAGGCAGCCTCTCCTGCCGGGAGCAAAGTGGCAGTCAGCCCCCATGACCGGCCAGCAGCAGCGGTCCTCCCTTCGTTACTCCAGAATTTAACACA